>NW_012121343.1:268312-277894 GCF_000951035.1 Colobus angolensis palliatus
GGGAGGAGGGAGGAGGGAGAGAGCAGGGAGAGAAGGGAGGGCAGGCGCAGAGGGGAGGGATGGGAAGGTGGGGAGGGACGGAAGGGAGACAGGGAGGGAAGGGAGGGAGGGGAAGGAAAGAGAGATTAAAGGTTTTTCAAACACTGGATATGAAACAATGAAGGAAGGAACCTGATTCTTCAGAATGGGAAAGGATCAAAGTGAGCCCTTCATTTGCTCCAGCAGAGTTTCAAGGAAAAAATACTGGAGAGGAGAGAGCTATATAGAAAGAGAACTTAACAAGAACTCTAATTTATAATGAGCTGACACATTGTCACCCAGCTAACCACTGTATTCTGTAGCCTCTTTCTCAGCCAGCTGTGACTTTGTGGCTGTCTTGGCCAATGAGACATGAATATGCTCTGTGTGGAAGTGAACAGAAAAGGTATGCCTTTTTCCTACTGGTAAGAATGCAGTGTGATTGCTCACCTTTGAGCTTATTGGACAATGAGACATATGTGCAAAGCCATAGGCATCGGACCTTTATGTCTCTTCACCACACCAATAATCAGTTGAGACATTCATAGTCCTGTTTGGGTCTCAGTCAATGGTCCACACAAGTTACCAATCTCATATACATGGCCCATTCGGGTCTAGCAGCAATCTTCCTTTGCACACACCTTTGACTTGCTTCTTTGGGCACATGGAGATTACTCTGTTCCTCCTACAATATACTGTTGGGATATAAGAAATTCTATGGAGCAGTGGAAGGTGTACATGAAACCCAGAGCATTTTTATTCTTCGGACGTGCTATATCTCTTGCATCTACCCAGCCAGTAGAGCACAAATTTTTCTGTAAGATCTTATGTGATCTACAAACCTTTTTGAAAATGTGCTGCAAGAATCAGTCCGTGAGGATGACAAACTACTGCTGATGTTTTCTCTACTTCTACTTTTACTTAAAGTGGGAAACAAAACAGTTTTGTTCTTGCTAAAGAAGTGATCTCCAACCTTTTTGGCACCAGGGACTGGTTTCATGGAAGACAATCTTTTCACAAACAGGGGGTGGCAGGGATGGTTTTGGGCTGAAACTGTTCCGTCTCAGATCATCAGGCATTAGTTACATTCCCTTAAGGAGCACGCAACCTAAACCCCTTATATATGTAGTTCACAATAGGGTTAGCACTCCAGTGGGAATTTAATGCTGCCACCCATCTGACAGGAGGTGGAGCTCAGGCAGTAATGCTCCCTCACCGCTCACCTCCCGCTTTGTGGCCCTGTTCCCCACAGGCCGCAGACCAGTACTGGTCCACAGCCCGGGGGGCTGGGAACTCCTCTGCTAAAGTATTCACCAAAACATTTTGTTTATGCCTTAAGTCCTTCCTATTTCAATAAGGATTCAGGTTTTTGAAAAATCAAAAGTCAGCAAGAGACAACCCCCAGCACCAGTTTCTGTTTTTAAATCCCTTCCTTGATATTGACTGACCAGAAAGATTTGACTGCATTTAAAACAAAGTTGGAAATTTCAGGAGAAACTAATCAATAAAGACATAAAAATATTATCCTACCACACTAGATCTGATGAACTTCACTTTCCTCCTGCCTTGAAGCTAATAAATGCCCTGATCTGGGGAAGGTACGATTACAAGTTTTAGAAGCTTTCTTGTTTAATTTATTACATGTTTTCAGAAAATCCTCTCTTTTGCTTTCTAACAAAAACAATTTATAATGAGTTCTTAGCTTCTTTTACAGTGAAAACTTACCTTTTTTGCTCTGGTGGTGCCAGTTTTCAGACATAATCCAAAATGTGGCATGAAGCAATCAGCTGGAGCTCACATAGAAAGCAAAGAACAGCAATGCTCACCCGAAGCCTGTGCAGACTGTCAAACCACAGCGTTCTGTAAATGCACAAAGATAAACACGGCATGTTAAAGACGTTTAGGGACCTTTGGACTCTTTCATACAGGAATGGAAACCCTGAGAAGAGCTAAGGAAATACAGGTCCCCCAAGTCACTATTTTAAAAGAAAACCGATGAAAGTATAGTAGCTCATTTCTTTCTTCTTCTTTTGAGATGGAGTCTCGCTCCATCACCCAGACTGGAGTGCAGTGGTGCGCTGTCAGCTCACTGCAAGCTCCACCTCCTGGCTTCACGCCATTCTCCTACCTCAGCCTCCTGAGTAGCTGAGACCACAGGCACCCGCCACCATGCCTTATTCTTCTTTTTTTAAATAAATTATACTGCGATTTTACAGAGTGAAAGGAGCCAGCTGGACTTATGCGAGCAGCTACCCTCGACCCACCTTACCATCCTATGATCTCTCTCTTCCAGATAAAAAATACCATGTGATTTACTGAATAATTTTAAGGTAATGACAGGATAATATTTTGAGATGTTAACTGACATTCCTTTGTCCAAGTTTTCTTATGTTCACTGCCTCCCTACTCCCAGCAGTTGGGCAGTAGTAATAGATTTCTAGGTCTTATCCTAGCTGGGAATAAATAGCCACATTTTTCAATTGTTGAAAACTTGCTAAAAAGATAATTTACTAAAGGCAAAAAATTTGCTATTTGTAAATGTTGCGATTTTGATAAATTCATTATGGATTCTAAGATCCAGAGCTTATAGTCCTAACATATAGTATTAAAAACAACAATGACCAAGCAGACTATGGGGGATACAGGGTAATAATATGAGAGTTGTTTTCCCACCATAGAGCCAGGCAGGAGAAACATTTGCTGGACTGTGGCAATGAGTTTGGAGAAGATTGTGAAATAGGACCAGAAATTAAGAGATTGGCTTGGATCTCTGTTCTCTGTTTACTTCCATGTCTGCCACCTGCCAACACCATGGTTGAAACCTCAATTAAGGATGGGACAAAGAAAGTAGAAAATGCTATGTCTAAATTCCCATCTGGAACTTTTGGAAGAGACAGCCTCCTAACATGAGGTGATCACAATAGATTACAAATGGTGACGTATTATCTAAGATAACTCTAAACAAATTGAAAAGTAGTTAAAAATGGAAAAAATATTTAAGGATGCTATAGATTGTAGTACATTTACACAAAAGAATACTAGGCCAGAAGAACTTCTAATTTAAAATATCTAGAAGTTCTTCTAAGGTCATACAGCAAATGGAGAAGTGATTATTCAAGGAAATCTTCTAAGTCATGGTAAGCACAGCAAAAGTCAATAATATTTGAGCCATAATTTGTTCTCTCCTTTCCCAGTTCACAGTGATGGAAGCTCTACTCCAGGCATGTGTAGCCAAGAAGATAGGGTTCTCTTTCACTCCAGGTCTCAGTCTCAGTCGAGGTTATGATACTCCTCTAGGAAAAGCAGGCCACTAATATTTCTCATCCTCACTTAGCTTAGTTTTGCAAAAGCTCCATGCAAGGCAAAACCAGTAGAGACACTGAGGGTTCCCTTTTTTTTAAAGCCAGCTCCCAGTTGTAGGGAAGAAGCTCTATACCAGACATGATATACCAAGAATAGTGGTTTCTTTTTTCTTTTTTCTTTTTTTTTTTAGATAGAGTCTTGCTCTTGTCACCCAGGCTGGAGTGCAGTGGTGTGATCTCGATTCACTGCAACCTCTGCCTCCCAGGTTCAAGCGATTCTCCTGCCTCAGCCTCCTGAGTAGCTGGTATCACAGGCACCTGTTACCATGCCCAGCTAATTTTTTCATACTTTTAGTAGAGGTGTGGTTTCACTATTTTGGCCAGGGTAGTCCCGAACTCCTGACCTCGTGATCCACCTGCCTCAGCCTCCCAAAGTGCTGGGATTACAGGCGTGAGCCACCGCGCCCAGTCAAGAATAGTGGTTTCTAATCACACTTTCCCTATATCTTGTGTATGACAAAAGTTCTACTACAGAAGAAAAACGAGATACCAGAGGCTACTACCCTTGCCTAGTGCTCTACTCATCGAACAGGCCTGCCATTATAAGAGAAGCAGTCTGCTGTTTTCACACCCACACATTGGAGCAGTGGCATCTGTGGTATGCCCAGGGAGAGGAGAAAGGTCATAAGAATAAAGAGTTCCATAGTTTTCCCTAAGAGAACTACTGTACATAGGACAGAGTTTAGGGAAGTTCAAATCTAACAGCATTGTCAAAAACAGTGACTATTTGGTGGTAAGCAATTAAGGCTTGCAGCTCTGTATAATCAATAAGAGCAAAGACAAAATAGCTAGAAGTTTAGCAGAAATAAACAAGGAAAACACAACTAAGAAGAGACATCCTGGGGTTGGAAGAAGCCTCACTCTGGCCTCAAAGACTATCCCTACAAACAAGTTCAACTTGTTCAACTTGAATTGCATCAAACTGCAGACTAATTTATTTACCAGAGTGTTGTAAAAAATAATAAAGCAATCAGCTAGAAATTAGTGGATGCTAAATTGTCAGTCTGATATCAATACGGGCAGACCAGCCAGTAGATTGACAGGGAGTTCAATCAAAGACAGTCTGGAAAAAAAATTGTCATCCCAGTGGGGAAGGGGGAGTCATAATGAATGTGTGTATGCCCAAGGCTGCATTCTCTGATAAAACAGCATCAAAGAGTGCACACCTGCGGGAAATAGTCTTCTCTAACCTAGTTCAGTGAAGTCACTAAAAAAAGAAACAAATTAGCAAACAATAATGACCATCCCCCAGGGTGGAGTAACAGTATCAGAGTTGTGAAAATGTCATCATAATATCTAGTTTTTGACTAAAAAATTATGAATTATGAGACAAGCAAATAAAAAGATGTAATTGTATTTAGGTTTTAAAAAAGCAGACAAAACAGAGTTTCAAAATAGCTCTCTCTTTGAGACAGCTTCAATGTTGGACTTAGTAGACAAGGACTTCAAGGCAGCTATTGTATACATGCATATTTCTTCTGCTAACTGGATTTAAAAAATTATTGTGTAAAATTACATGTGTGTATTTGTATTGAATCTACAACATAGAGAAATGTAATGTATTTTTACAAAGGAGATGGATGGTAGGACACTTGTATTGGAATACAAAAATGACACCATATAGAGTGTAACTTAAATTCACAAGAAGAAACAAAGATAGGCAAAACTGTTAAATAAAAAGGTTAATATTAGCAATTCCATAAATATATACTTGTTTTCTTTGATTCTTTCAGCTTCAAGATGTACAATTATATAAGATGATAATCATAGCAATGTATTACTGTGATGTATTGATATAGTAGGTATACCAATAAAATTATAAAGCAAGGAAGAAAAGAATAAGCTATGGAGGAGTATAATTTCTATATCATACTTCCTGATGGAATTAAGCTAGTATAAATTTGAAGTATGTCTGAATAAATTAAAATGCATATTGTAAGCCTAGAAAAAACACTAAGAAAATAAAAAAATAAAACAAAATTTAATAATTAAAATGTCATGCTAAAAATGATTCAGTTACTGCAACAAAAGAAGTGTAACAGTGGAATAGAAGATGAAAAGAGGGATCTAGCAAGATAGCTTAGTAGGAACAGCTCCAGTCTGCAGCTCCCAGTGAGACCAATGTAGAAGGTGGGTGATTTCTGCATTTCCAACTGAGGTACACCGTTCATCTCCTTGTGACTAGTTAGACAGTGGGTGCAGCCCAAGGAGGGCGAGCAGCAGCAGGGTAGGGCATTGCCTCACCCAAGAAGTGCAAGGGACTGGGAATCTCCTTCTCTTAGCCAAGGGAAGTCATGAGGGACTGTACTACCTGGCCCAGATACTACACTTTTCCCATGGTTTTTGCAACCTGTAGATCAGGAGATTCCCTCAGGTGCCTATACCACCAGGGCCCTGGGTTTCAAGCACAAAACTGGGCAGCTTTTTGGGCAGACACCAAGCTAGCTGCAAAAGTTTTTTTCATACCCTAGTGGTGCCTGGAGCCCCAGCGAGATAGAACCATTCACTCCCATGGAAAGGAGACTGAAGCCAGGAAGCCAAGTGGTCTCACTCAGGTCCCACTCCCACAGAACCAAGCAAGCTAAGAACCACTGGCTTGAAAATCTCGCTGCCAGCACAGTAGTCTAAAGTTGACCTGGGGATGATCCAGCTTAGTGCAGGGAGGGGCATCCGCCATTACTGAGGCTTGAGTAGGCAGTTTTCCCCTCACAGTGTTAAGGAAGATGCCAGGAAGTGGGGACTGGGCAGAACTCACTGCAGCCAGCCAAAGCAGCTGTAGCCAGACTGCCTCTCTAGATTCCTCATCCCTGGGCAGGGCATCTCTGAAAGAAAGGCAGCAGCTCCAGTCAGGGGCTTATGGATAAAACTCCCATCTCCCTGGGACAGAGCATCTGGGGGAAGGGGCGGCTGTGGGCACAGCTTCAGCAGACTTAAATGTTTCTGTCTGCTGGCTCTGAAGAGAGCAGCAGATCTCCCAACATAGTGCTCGAGCTCAGCTAAGGAACAGACTGCCGCCTTAAGTGGGTGGCTGACCCCCATGCCTCCTGACTGGGAAAGACCTCCCAGCAGGGGTCAACAGACACCTCATACAAGAGAACTCTGGTTGGCATCAGGCAGGTGCCCCTCTGGGATGAAGCTTCCAGAGGAAGAAGCAGGCAGCAATCTTTGCTGTTCTGCACCTTCCACTGGTGATACACAGGCAAACAGGGTCCGATGTGGACCTCCAGCAAACTGCAACAGACCTGCAGAAGAGGGGCCTGACTGTCAGAAGGAAAAGTAACAAACAAAGCAATACCATCAACATCAACAAAAAGAACACCCACACAAAAACCCCATCCAAAAGCCATCAGCATCAAAGATCAAAGGTTGATAAATCCACAAAAATGAGGAAAAAACAGCACAAAAAGGCTGAAAATTCCAAAAACCAGAATGCCTCTTCTCCTCCAAATGATCACAACTCCTCTCCAGCAAGGGCACAAAACTGGTTGGAGAATGAGTTTGACAAATTGACAGAACTAGGCTTCAGCAGGTGGGTAATAACAAACTCCTCTGAGCTAAAGGAGCATGTTCTAGCCCAATGTAAGGAAGCTAAGGACCTTGATAAAAGGTTACAGAAACTGCTAACTAGAATAACCAGTTTAGTTTCATTTCTTTTATCCTAAAAGGAAAGAAAGATATAAAATCAATAAACTAACCTTTTACCTTAAGGCACTGTGAAAGGAAGAGCAAATTAATACTAAAGCAAGTAGAAAGAGAAAAATAATAAAGATTAAAATGAAGATATAGTTGATAAGAGAAAAAAACTCAATAAAACAAACAACTGGTTATTTGAAAAGATCAACAAAATTGACAACGTTTTATCTAGATTGTCCAAGAAAAAAGAGTGAAGACTCAAATTACTAAGAATTAGGAATAGAAGAGGGGACATCACTCTCAATCTTATGGAAATAAAACAATTAGAATGTAATAATATAAACAATAGTATGCCAATATGTTAGATTATTTAGAATAAACAAATTTCTAAAAAATGATGCAAACTTTCAAAACCGACGCACAAAAATACAGAACATCTGAATAGACAGAACCACTAAAGAGAGTCAATTCATAGTCAAAAACTTCCCACAAAGAAAATCCCAGGCAAAATTGGCTTTATTGATAAATTCTGCCAAACTTTGAATGAAAAACCAATACCAGTCCTTTATAAAGTCTTTCTAAATAGGTGAAAGAGGACAGAAAACTTTCTAACACATTGTATTCGGCCAGTGGTGCCCAGATACCAAAATCGGGCAAGGATAACACAAGGAAATAAAATTATGGACCAAGATCTCTTTCCAATAGAGCCATAAAAATACTCAATGAAACAGTAGTAAATCAAATCAAGCAAGAAATTTAAAAATATACAAAGTGACCAAATGGGATTTGTCCTCACCCCAGAGTGGACAAAACTGAACAATTTGATTGCTATTTTAACAACGTCCTGAATCATATAAGTAACATATTTACAGGCTCTGAAGATTAAGGTATATACATCTTTGAGATGCCATTTGAGAGGCCATTATTCTAACATATTATATTACCCTAGTTATTATTTACTTTTCTTGTTTTTAATTTAGGGTTCTAGATGACTATTTTTATTTTTTATTTCTTAACTATGATACCCATATGTATTCTCTACTCTTGACATTACTATCGCATCTTTAGTTACTCCTTAATATATATGCAATAGTTGGCTAAAACTTGCCGAGATGTGGCTAAAATATGAACTCAAACTGACTACTCAATTTTATTTACTTTTGTTTAGTCGATGGCTTAGCTTTCTGTGATACCAGTACCTTAAAATAAGTCAGTTAAATGGGTAATTGGTCTCAACTGCTCAGAAACTATTTAGATGACAAACACAGCTGGTCAGAAATTGACATTCACTATTATATCACAGCTAGAAATTAGAATCTTGTATCTACAGACACAACACTCAAAAACTTCACATAGGAAACATTTTAAACAAAAAAATCATAGAAATGTATTTTGGAAAACAGCAAGGAAAGAGTGGTGTATATGAAGAGGCTATGTCGCTAATGGACACATTACTCAGACTCAACCACAAGCCCTTTAGCTGTCAATCCATTTGATTATATTATTATATTAGTGCTACAAATTTCATGATGTGGTTTCAGAACATTCTTCATTAGTGGTGCCAAAACCGTACTACAGCATTTAATAAACTCATTGGATTATGTTGTCCGAAAACAGATCAGTGCATGGCTGCAAACAGCTTTGTCTGATTTGTTTTGTAAGTTTCTATGGACACCTATCGAGGTAACCTATTGAGTATCATATACGTATCAATAGGATCTTGCAAATATCCTATTTTGTTTTGCAATATACTATTGATTGTTAACCACAAAGTGGACAAGAACGTGCCTTCAGGATCATGCCTGATATCACCCATCCCATTTTGACTCATTGTTTTCCCTTTTTGGGAAAAGAGACCTTCAGGTGAATTTAAGAAATTAAGAGAAAAAGAGAAAAGAGAAAGAGAAGAGAAAATATGAGTCCTGATTTGAATTTTAAAACTCCAACTATTTTACTTCTATTCCTAAGGCTTTTTATTTTACATTTTATATGAGGCACAAGAGTAGAGACAACACTACATGCTATGGTCCAGAAAATACCAGGAAAACTAGGCAAACTTCTTGAGAGGTTCTTCAAATTGTACATGTGGTGGTTTAAAATAGGGACACTTTACATGTTATACTGGTCTCAGAAGAATATATAGGGGAAGAATGCTGTGCTTAAATCACAGAGATCTGTCTTGCTTTAAAAAAAATTTAAGTTCTGGGATACATGTGCAGGACGTGCAGGTTCATAGGTAAATTTGTGCCATGGTGGTTTGCTGCACCTATCAACCCATCACCTAGGTATTAAGCCCTGTATGCATTAACTATTTTTCTTAATGCCCTTCCTCCCCACAAACCCCCAACAGGCCCCAGCGTGTGTTGTTCCCCTCCCTTTGTCCATGCATTCTCATTGTTCCGCTCCCAATTATAAGTGAGAACATGCGGTGTTTGATTTTCTGTTCCTGTGTTAGTCTGCTGAGGATAATGGCTTCCAGCTCTAAACATGTCCCCTCAAAGAACATGATCTAGGCCGGGCGCGGTGGCTCAAGCCTGTAATCCCAGCACTTTGGGAGGCCGAGACGGGC
>NW_012121343.1:278132-285361 GCF_000951035.1 Colobus angolensis palliatus
AACATGATCTCATTCCTTTTTATGGCTGCATACTATGCATACTATTCCATTGTGTATGTGTATAACATTTTCTGTATCCAGTCTATCATTGATGGGCATTTGGGTTGATTCCATGTCTTTGGTATTGTACAGTGCTGCAATGAAGATGTACATGCATGTATGTTTATAATAGAACAATTCATATTCCTTTGGGTATATACCCAGTAATGGGATTGCTGGGTCAAAGGGTATTTCTGGTTCTAGATCTCTGAGGCATTGCCATGCTGTCTGCCACAATGGGTGGGCTAATTTACATTCCCACCAACTGTATAAAAGCATTCCTGCTTCTCCACAGCCTCACCAGCACCTGTTGTTTCATGACATTTAAATAATTGCCATTCTGTGCGAGATGGTATCTTATTGTAATTTTGATTTGCATTTCTCTAATGATCAATGGTGCTGAGCTTTTTATCATGTTTGTTGGCCGCATAAATGTCTTCCTTTGAGCAGTGTCTATTCATGTCCTTTGCCCACTTTTTGATGAGCTGGTTTTTTTCTTGTAAATTTGTTTAAGTTCCTTGTAGATTCTTGATATTAGATCTTTGTCAAATGGATAGATTACAAAATTTTTTTCCCATACTATAAGTTGTCAGTTCACTCTGATAATTTCTTTTGCTGTGCAGAAGCTCTTTAGTTTAATTTGATCCCATTTGTCAATTTTGCCTTTTGTTGCACTTGCTTTTGATGTTTTTGTCATAAAATCTTTGCCCATGCCTATGTCATGAATGGTATTACCCAGATTTTCTTCTAGGGTTTTTATAGTTTTGGGTTTCAAATTTAAGTATTTAATCCATCTTGAGTTAACTTTTGTATAAGATATAAGGAAAGAGTCCAGTTTCAATTTTCTGCATCTGGCTAACCAGTTTTCCCAGCACAATTTATTAAATAGAGAATCCTTTTTCTATTGCTTGTTTTTGTCAGGTTTGTTGAAGATAAGATGGTTGTAGATGTGTGGTCTTATTTCTGAGATCTCTATTCTGTTTCATTGGTCTGTGTGTCTGTTTTTATACCAGTACCATGCTGCTTTGGTTACTGTAGCCTTGTAGTATATTTTGAAGTCAGGTAGCATAATGCCTACAGCTTTGTTGTTTTTGATTATGATTGTCTTTGCTATAGAGGCTCTTTTTTGGTTCCACAAGAATTTTAAAGTTTTTTTCTGCGAAGAATGTCAATGGTAGTTTAATGGGAATAGCATTGAATCTATAAATTACTTTGATCTGTACGGCCATTTTCGCTATTGATTCTTCCTATCCATGAGGATGGAATGTTTTTCCATTTGTTTGTGTTCTCTCTTATTTCCTTGAGAAGTGTTTTGTAGTTCTCCTTGGAGAGATCCTTCACTTCCTTGTTAACTGTATTCCTAGGTATTTTGTTCTATTTTAGCAATTGTGAATGGGAGTTTATTCACAATTTGGCTCTCTGCTTGTTTATTGTTGGTGTATAGGAATGCTTGTGATTTTTGCACATTGATTTTGTATCCTAAGACTTTGCTGAATTTGCTTATCAGCTTAAGGAGCTTGTGAGCTGAGATGATGGAGTTTTCTAAATATAGGATCATGTCATCTACGAACAGACAGTTTGATTTCCTCTCTTCCTATTTGAATGCCCTTCCTTTCTTTCTCTTTCCTGATTGCCCTGGCCAGAACTTCCAATACTATGCTGAACAGGAGTGGTGAGACTGGGCATCCTTGTCTTGTGCCAGTTTTCAAGGGGAATGCTTCCAGCTTTTGCCCATTCAGTATGATATTGGCTGTGGATTTGTCATAGATGGCTCTTATTATTTTGAGATATGTTCCATCAATGCCTAGCCTATTGAGAGTTTTTAACATGAAGGGATGTTGAATTTTATTGAAGGCCTTTTTTTGTGTCTATTGAGATAATCATGTGGTTTTTGTCCTTAGTTTTTTGTGATGAGTTATGTTTATTGATTCATGTATGTTGAACCAGCCTTGCATCCCAGGGATGAAGCCAACTTGGTCATGGTGGATAAGTTTTTTGATGTGCTGCTGAATTCAGCTTGCCCATATCTTATTGAGGATTTTCATATCAGTGCTCATCACAGATATTGGCCTAATGTTTTTTTTGTTGTTGTTGTTATATCTTTGCCAGGTTTTGGTATCGGGATGATCCTGGCCTCATAAAATGAGTTAGGGAGAAGTTTCTCCTTTTCAATTGTTTGGAATAGTTTCAGAAGGAACGGTACCAGCTCCTCTTTGTACCTCTGGTAGAATTCTACTATGAATCCATCTGGTCCTGGGTTTGTTGTTGTTGTTGTTGTTGATAGGCTATGTACTACTGCCTTGATTTCAGAACTTGTTATTGGTCTATTCAGGCATTTATCTTCTTCCTGGCTTAGTCTTGGGAGGTGTATGTGTCCAGGGATTTATCCATTTCTTCTAGATTTTCTAGTCTCTTTGCATAGAGGTGTTTATAGTTTTCTCTGATGGTTGTATTTCTGTGGGGTCAGCATTTTCAATACTACTAAAAAGATTTGAGAGATAAAAGATTTTTGAGTTTAGGTAGTCTGGTTAATGACCTCATATATAGTTTTACAGGCCATTTGGATGGGAAATTTCATCTATTCTCAAAGTTTAATTTGAGGAATCTTTATTGCTTGATAAGTAGTGAACTACAGTCCTGATAATAATGATTCATATTACTATTTATTTATGATGCAGGGCTTAAATGTGTAATCTCCAGAGTCTCAAATGTTGTTTGATATCTGCAGTTCCATCAAACAAAAAATACAATAAATTGCCTTCCAACAAAAATGGGAGAAAATATGAAACTTAAAGAAGTTGAAATGATTATCATCAGAAATTTTATACACGACTGTGAGATATCAAACAGCGATGCAGATAAGGGATATGAGTAAGGAAATAAGGGACTGAAACAAGATACCAAAATAATTTTCTGTTCTGTGTTAAACAATGCTGGGACTGAGCATACACCTGTGACTCTACTCAACGATACTGAGAATAAACAAAGTAAACTTGAGTACTCGCTCTAGGAAATAAGGATGTGAACAAACTAGGATAGCTTATATGCCAAGACTGATAGATTGCTTGTCATGCCTCACTGCAGGACCCACACTCCAGTCCAAAGTCATTATGTCATAAATTCTGACAAGTCCCAACCTACTCCCCTCCTTGCAAATCCCACCTCAAAATTACTCTTTTCAAACCCTAAAATCATATACATATATCCCTGATGTTAAATTTCCTCTTCTGAGGTGCTACTCTATCAAGATTGTATTTCCCCTTGCTGCAGTAGGTCTAATAAACTTAACTCTGCTAAATTAACTGGATTTTCTGGCCATTGGGGGAGTTGATAGTTGTCACAACCCTTAGATTGTTATATCCTATTAGACAATGAGTTTCTAATATAGGTGCTTATACTGTGTTTTCATTGCATATCAGAAAGTACCCTAAAATAATGATTGCATTTATTGGGCAGTCAAAAACTTATTGAACTAAAGCATGGCTTTATATTTTTATCAATAGCTCTATTGGAAGAATAAAAGTATTTTCTTATGATTAAGAGATTCAAAAATTAATATTTGGTTTTACTGCTTTCCAATTAATGCAAAAATTATCTAATATGAAAAAGTAAAACTCAGGAAACCATTTCAATCCAGAGAAGACAAAAATTATTGTGTATTAAAGATATATTTTAAGCATATTTTAAAAAACAGAGGGACTATGTAGAAGGACTTTGTACTAAACCATTCATGATACAGCAAGTAATCTGTTCTTAGGAGGAGCTTAAACATATTCAACAGTACAAGAAAGTATTCATTCAATAAATATTTTTAATAACTACTGCAGGCTAAGTACAATTTTTGGAATTGGTATATGGTGGTGAATAAGACAAATATGTTCTCTAACTTCAAGGGATTTGTAGTCTAGTGGTAAGAAGACAATCTTTAAGAAAAAGGAATGTATACAAAAGTATAAAATTACAATTTGTGGTAAGTACCTTGAAGTAAAAGAGAGTATAGTCAAAGAAATTCAAAACAGACTCAGGCACCAGGAGACCAACCAGCTTTATAGAAGGTCAGGCATAAAATTAAGTTGGGATATAGTTCTTTTGCTGTTGTATTTTTCCTACCTTGACTTGAAAGACAAAGGTAAATTTTCTGGCAAGTTGGGAATGCGCAATTTTTCCAAGAATAAAGGAGGAAAATGAAAGCAAAAATGAATTTTTAGTTATTTTAGATAATGGGAAATAACAGATAACGGGAAAGAAATGTGTTTCCTTAATCTTGATTTCAATGACAGAATAGGTTGGAAAGAAAGGATTAAGATCAGGTAAAACTGTCACCTCTAGAAATTCTATTTGCATTCAACATTTCCAAAAGCTTTAGACAAAGATATCCTGAAAGAAATTGAAATTACAGCCTATTATGAAACCCTAAAAGGAACCAAAGTTATTGGCATAGCAATCTAATTTATCTACACTCAAACAGTAAATGCATTTTGCATTGCTTACCTAGAACGTCCAGGATATAACTTGTTCCCTATTAATGAATTTACGCATCTTAACTCCAAAAGAACAAACAAATGGGAAAAAAGCATTTTAACATGAAACACACACACATATCTGCCCAATCACTTTAAACCAGTTTACAATTTTTAAAATAGATCTTATATTAAATCATCTGCACTTTATACAATTGTCAATAAATTCTGCGTTTCCTTTTACAGAAGAAGGTAGCTAAACAAACAATTGTGTAAATAGGTTTTGAAGTCAGTATTTTTTAATGCAGAGTCTACAATTTCTTTTCTCTGCCACTTGTGCTTCTAGAGTGACCTTGAAGTTCGTATTTCTCAACATTACTAAGTATGCCCAAATGAAATATTAAAAGTGAGAAAAACTAAAACCCAAGCTATCATACCATTCAGCAAGTGAATAGCTTATCAAAACACAGAAGTTGTCGCTATCACATTAGCCAAAACTCGGAAAGTTTGAGAACATACTATGTTGCTTTGCCAATTCAGAGCCAAAAGGCAGTTTTATACATTGTTGATAGAAGCGTGAATTCTTAAAATCTCTAAGTAGATGAAGTTGGCAACATCTATTAGAATTACAAATATGTAAACACTTCAATTCAACAACGTTTAATTCAAGATCAAAGTGCCCTTTTCTTCTGGGAAAGAGGCCCGTTTGTAATCCTCTGTCCCCAGCCTTCTCTGTGTTTTCACGAGCCGCTTAGTCACTGGACTGGACTTCTTCTGAATGTGATGATCACCTAGAACCATACTCCTAATAGTCTTTGATCCTGATTATTGCCTGGGATCCCTGACCAGCCTGCCCAGTTCACTTGATGAGACTTCCTTAAATATGACCACTTGCCTGAATGAAGTATGAATTCATCATGACCTTTTTATAACCAGCAGTTGCAGTAAGTTATTGCTCTTCAGTTACAATAACTTTCAGACTTTCAACCTTGCCCTACCTCTGTTTTTTCTTTGTTCAGTGCTGTTGGGAGGTCCTAGCATGCCCTCTAATTCTGCTTGTCCAACGTATGTTACCTAAAAAAAAAGAATTAGATTGTCCCCTATTCTGCATAGTACTACACAAACCAAGGAAATAAATATTTTTGAAATATTTTCTATAAGCTAAGTCCTCTGCTAGCAACTTTTATAAATATTTTCTGATTAAGTCTTCATTGAATACCTGTGGCATAAATGTTATTATCTTTGTTTCCTTTTGAGTAAACTAAGACCTGAGAAAATGCATTTCTTAAGGTCATATGCTTAAGATTGAACTGTGATTACAGCTAGCTCTCTTGACTTTCAATCTAGTGCCATTTTTGATTAAACTTCATGGCCTCTAAACCACCTCCCTGCTAATCAGAAAGGGGTATTCAATCAAAAGTCTATTTCTATTTCAGCAGCTTCAGTAAACACAAAATTAACATATTTTCTATATGACAATTTTGTGAACTCCCAGATACAATATAAATTAATTGTCAAATGGCTTTTTAACATCTTCTAAATATTTATTTATATTTTGTTACATTGGCCCTTTCTATTTGTTTGTTTTTGTTGTCTACCATATTAAATTTAGATCAAAGTCAAAACAAAGTTCTTTCTTCATTTATGGAACATCCTAAATGATTTGTCTTTGTAAATCAGTTATATGCCTTGCTTTTTCTAGGCCTGAAACACAGCCAATCTCTGTGTTTTGGCAGCAGGTGACTTATAAAGTCCTACAAATGAAACTTGCCATCTATTTGATAGCTACGGATTTCAAGCTTTGTCAAAAAGGAAATTTAATTTCTATTGATAATTAGAGATTTATGTAATCAATTTTAAAGTTCATGAGCTTAGAGAATATATCTAAGCATGCTTTTGCTCTTCCTCTTAATTTATTATTTTATTTTACTTTATATTTTATTTTATTTTATTTTATTTTATTTTTGAGATGGAGTCTCACTCTATCACCCAGGCTGGAGTGCAGTGGTGTAATCTCAGCTCACTGCAACATCTGCCTCCTGGGCTCAAGCAATTCTCCTGCCTCAGCCCCCCAAGTAGCTGGAATTACAGGCACTGGCTACCACACCCGACTGATGTTTGTATTTTTTGGTAGAGATGGGGTTTCTTTCACCATGTTGGTCAGGCTGGTCTCAAACTCCTGACCTCAGGCAATCCATCCGCCTCGGCCTCCCAAAGTGCTGTGATTACAGGTGTGAGCCACCGCACCCGGCCCTTCTTAGTTTTTTGAATTTAGATTGCTCCCAGCTCTTAATACAGGTTCAGTTGGTGTGACTTACTTCATTAAGTACATATACTTGGTTTGTGGCACTTTGAATTAAAATACCTAATTTCTGCCTTAAATTTTCTCATTAGCATAAAAGTTATTTTTTAATTATTCAGGATAATCAATTTGTTTTTCCTTTATTTTAGTCTTCACTCTTTCACTCAACAGAAATTCCTTAAATATCTACATTTTGGCTGGCACTGGCAGTCACTTGAGTTGTTGCATGAAAGATGCATAGTCCCTGCCATGATAGGGCTTATGTCCTAGTGGAGGCAGGGCACAAAAAAACATGTAACAAATACATCAGTTTTATTCCTTAAAAATTTCACAAAGGGGCCGGGCGCGGTGGCTCAAGCCTGTAATCCCAGCACTTTGGGAGGCCGAGACGGGCGGATCATGAGGTCAGGAGATCGAGACCATCCTGG
>NW_012121343.1:285411-314648 GCF_000951035.1 Colobus angolensis palliatus
ATCATGAGGTCAGGAGATCGAGACCATCCTGGCTAACCCGGTGAAACCCCGTCTCTACTAAAAAATACAAAAATCTAGCCGGGCGAGGTGGCGGGCGCCTATAGTCCCAGCTACTCGGGAGGCTGAGGCAGGAGAATGGCGTAAACCTGGGAGACGGAGGTTGCAGTGAGCTGAGATCCGGCCACTGCACTCCAGCCTGGGCAACAGTGCGAGACTCCGTCTCAAAAAAAAAAAAAAAAAAAAAAAAAACTTCACAAAGGACAATGCAATAGAATAGAGCAATGGTTGTATCAGCGTGTGTGAATGTTGAAGAAGGAGGCGTATTGTAGACAGGAGATCAGGGGAGCATATTGACAAGGTTTCATAGAGCTCAGACCTTAAGGAGAAGAGGCTAACAATTACACAGCAGAGAAGAAAATTCAATAAGGTAAAAGATTTTAAGCAATGGTGCTGAGTCAAGAAAAAATAAAAATGTTTTTAATGAATGATCAAAAAACACAGTAAAATTAGGGGGACAGTTGTATAGAGTGAGTGTGCTTAATGATCTTCTAGACTTTTGTAAATAATTTTGATTTTATGCCAACTACAGTGGGAGCGACTTTTTTTTTTTTTTTAATCACTTCTGTTGCTAAATGGCAAATAACTGGGAGAGTCAAAAGAGGGAAAAAATGACACTTCAAGTGAAGATTAGCAAAAAGCCAGGGAAGTGATACTGACCACCTAGACTAAGCAGAGGGCAGATTAAAAATGTATTATCATAATTTGAGGAAGATTTGAATAGGAGGGTGGGAACAATGGAAATTCGAGGTTGTGCTGGATTGAATGACCAATATCAGATAAGATAAATGTAAGTAATGCTGCATTCACAAATAACTATGGAAACCACATAGCCTCAATCTACAAAGTTTGCTTCTTGCTTATGTTACTTGTTCATTCATGGATAGGCAGGGGCACTCTGCTCATCACTGTCACTCAGAAATTTGGGCTGATGGAGAAAGTCTTCCTCCTGAACATCAAAGGCCATGGTGCTAGAGAAAAAAGAGCTTTTCAGTGTCTCATATCCACTACTACATATCACAGCCTAGAGGTGACCTACACCACTTCCAGGCATAACTCATTTGCCCAAACTAACTACATAGAACCTTCAGACACAAGAGTGCGAGAGAATGCAACTCTACACATGCTTGGAAGGCAGAGAGCTGGAAAATATTTGATGACTATCTTAATGATTAATACCGTATCACCTCTTTGTAAGACCCTATTTTTATGTTTAAGAAAAACTTGGGAAATTTGTGAAAACTGTGGTCACACTGTTCAGATGACATGTGTGTCTTTGACATAGAGTTTTTGGACTATAAATAATTTCATGTCCAGGAGGCCCACTTCTTAGGACAGCTGTCTTGTGGTGATGTCGCCAAGGCATGCAGGAGACCTACCTTAGACACCATTCACAGGCAGATTATCATCTCTGCTGTTATCTGTGTTATAATAGACATGGTGAAGAATGGGGATAGATCTTGGAATTCTTGGCAATTGATCCTTTATAAAATAATTATACAAATTGCCTTTTCCAATTTTTCTACATTTATGAGAATCAATTCCCATCTTAACTCAAATCCTTTGATGAGCACTCTTACAATATTACGCATTCAAGGATATCTTCTCTGTAGCATGAAGGACTGTAACTTTCTTAAGATAGAGGCCAGATTCATCTTGTTCATCGCTGCATTTACTTACATATAGGACAGTGCCTGATAAAAAGTAGTCTATTGTTCATAAATATCAATAAGAATACTTTAATATACATTATACAAATGTAGAATATGATGCTATCTTCCATAATAAAGTCCATATTTGTAATGTTTTATATGTAATACAATGGCATACAAATTTATATGTGAAATGAATGGTATATGTTTTATATAAACAGTTGGGTGTCTACTATATGTAAGGCATAGTGTGAGGTAAGTCAGCTTTATCTTATTTATTTCTCACAATAATTTCTCACAAGAAGTTCTTAGTATTTTGTTCACACTTTACAGATGAGGAAACTAAAGTTTCAACCACTCCTAGCATTGTCAGAGGATATGTATTGTAGCATGTTTCCTGGACTTTGTTCCAATGTTGTATTTCCCATACAGAAGATAACAGTGGCATGATGTGCTATGAGAAGCCAGTGGACAAAACACTTCCTGGATCATCATGAATTTTGCCTAAAATATGTTTTATTAAAAAAAAATTGTGTAAAATATGAAATATTTAAATTTTCAAAATAACAAAAGAAATTTTAAACACTTTTAACAAATTTGTTTACTGTTCGTTGTGTCAATAGCTTATATCTTTACTATAATGTGTGTATCAGATAAAAATTTAATTCATCTGTATTAAAGGAAAAATAAATTATCAGTGGTTTATGTAAAGCAGGGGCAAGGGTTTTACTATCAGGTGATGAGAAGTCTAGAGTGGGTTAGGTAGCGTAGTGCTGGCATGAGACTCTATGATATCACCAAAAACGTGACTCCTTCTATCATTGTGCTCAGCCATCCCACCCACATGCTTGTAACCTCACAGTCACAAAATTCTTCATCAGTCATTCGATGTTCCAGAAATAGGGGAGACTGGAAAAGACAAAAAGCTAAGGAACAATCTATCCACATTTGGCCCATTTTAGATGACTTCTTGGAAGCAACAACAAAAAACTTGCTCTTAAATCTATTGGTCAGGATTGTTTCACACGGGAAAACTTAGACCCAAGGAAAGTTGTAGAAAGAGACTTTTAGGGCTGGGTGCAATGGCTTATGCCTGTAATCCCAGCACTTTGGGAGGCCAAGGCAGGTGGATCACCTGAGGTCAGGAGTTCGAGACCAGCCTGTCCAACATGGTAAAACCCTATCTCTACTAAAAATACAAAAGTTAGCTGGGTGTGGTGGTGTGTTCCTATAATCCCAGCTACTCAGGAGGCTGAGGCAGGAGAATCACTTGGAGGCACGATAATCGCTTGGATCCAGGAGGCGTAGGTTGCAGTGAGCCAAGATCATGCCATTGCACTCCAGCCTGGGCAACAAGAACAGAACTCCATTTCAAAAAAAAAGAAGTAGACTTTTAGCTGGGCAACTGACACATTCAATTAAGTTAGGATTATGTTAGTAAGAAGTACTGACTTGGTAACAGTTGCCCACTCAAATCTTAATCTGAATCGGCCTCTATCATGCCTTGTAGTCATGTCCATTGGTCATCACTGAGTGGCTACCATAAGAATTAGGCTACCTGGAAATGAAGTGGGTTTAAGGTTGAAGGTTTGAGAAGGATTGCTCTAATTCTTAGCAATATACACCATCTGGATGACTCTTTCCTTGCAAAATCTACTAACTGCTGCTTTAACTTGCAAGCAGACTACTAATTTATCCCTCCGTAGCTTGAAATAAGGTTATATATGTCTGAAATCACTACAGATATTCAAGCTGGGAGCTCTCCATATTTCTGTTGACCCTGTGAATGTTCTCTGTTTGTTGTTGGAACATTTACAGTGAAAACTGTTCTCTTAATTTCTGAGAATTTGGATGAAATAATTTAACTGTTGAGTGGCTTTACCTGGACCATGAAAATATCAAATGCAATTTAGTCAAGAGAACTCTACTATGTACAAACGGCATCAGAGGAAGCTGAAATTGACTTGATTTTGCTGTTCTGATGTGCAAGCAGCAGTGGCTTGAGAACTACCTTCTTTTCCCCCTAGAAAATTAAAACCTCTGAACCAAGACTGATGTGACCATCCTGTCCCCAGAGCTTTCTAAAATTGTTATTAATCATACTGTGATCATAGGTGAGCCAGGCCCTCCTGGTAATAGGGGAGGACAGCACCTTGCTTTAGAAATTCCCTCATTTACTTCAAAACAGAAGGGATACTTCACAGTATGGAAATGCCGAGATTCAAAGACTCAACACCAAATTTTGTGCTGTTCTTAGGCCTAGTTATTTTAGGAGAAACCAAAGTATATTCTTCACTGTGGAGGCAGGATTTAGTTATTTTCTACATTACACTTCCATGATAATCTATTGCTTCCAATTTACCGAAATCCCTCCAGAAAACGTAGAATTTGAAGGGCACAGGCAACATGCAGAGTCAAAAGTAGTTAGACAAAATCCATTATGAAGCTGAAAACTCAGTAATTAACAATGTAATACTTCATCTTTCATAGAAACACAGATAATTAAAATGGACCAACCACTAACAACTCAAAAGAATAAACAAGGCAAAGATAGCCTCACAGTGCCCCCTAGCAAACAACAAAATTCCTCTCCAGGACATTGCTTCTTTGTTATCATAAATCTGGTTCAAACTATTCTGAAGCCACAGTCCAGACATTTCGTGGTCCTAATCACTATTGAAGCAATTTGACTTATTATAGAAAAATGTGCTGTTATCCATTTAATATTAGACAAGCCAACCAGAATAAGATTCTTTGATTGCAATCTGCCATCATTCACTCATATGACTGACTTATTTCTTCTCTCTTCCTTCCTCTCCTTTTAAAAAATTTTACTTAACCTGTAATCTTGAACATAAAAATAATAAAAGCAAAAACTAAGCTAATAAGACTCATAGCTTATTTCTCTTTTCCAGAAATTTATATGTTAATCTAAATCATCACTGAGTTCTGCCAAGCAGACTGTTTTTATATAAGACTAGCTGAATTTTACAGTCTATTTATTTTACACTTTTTAATTAAATGGCCTCTACCTAGTGCCTGGTCCCTGTTCCACTGTCTTACATAACATATCTGCTCACATTTTCCTTCTGATTAAGAATGAGAAATCATTTCCAGGAGTGAAGTGGGAATATGTGAAAATCACAACAATGCATAGCAATTTTATTTTTTAACGTGGATATTTCCTGAGCATCTCATTCAGGTCAGCCAAGCTTTTAAATGCTGTGAGTGATTACTAATTCCAGCTGGATTCTCCTACAAAGCTGAAGGTGATGAGAGAGGGACATTCTGTGACAACCAGAGATAGACGCATAAAACAATAATGTTCAATTTTGACAAAGTCAACAGAAATGTTAAAAATTAGCTAACTCTTCCAGGTGTTATGGAAATTGTAGAGTGGAAATAATAGGTAGATGACATTTGATTAAATATTTAATTAAGCTAAATACATACCAGGTTCTTAATTTTGAATGTGCTCTGTACAATGGTGTTCCACCAAAGTGAAGTAGAGAAACAATTTTCAACAACTTTCTTTTGATTATATTTAATTGTGACTTGGTCATACCAAGCATGTCATCCAACATTACCTTCAAACCAAGCCACATTTCCTACTACTGTCCTACTTGTTAGACCCAGTTTTGCAGATGGGAGGGTGCTCAGTATACAAACTGCCCTTGCTTGTTCGGAATATTGACTTATTAGCATTTTGTCTTCTCGATCAATTTAAATGGCTTTGGAGAGGTTTACCCTTTGGCACTCAGGGACTAACATAATTGCATTAGAGGCTACTCTTGCCAATTCTGATGTTCAAGAAGAAAATATAAAGCAATGGTGCTTTTCTGAGCAATGCCAACTCTGGAAGAACAGGAGAGGAGAACATTCATAATTAGAGAGTGAAGCTCAGTGCATATGGATTGTGGGAACCCCCTGAGGGCAGACCTAGCACCTTGACCGAGCAGGCTTGAATGCAGAAAATTCATTTACAAAAATGAATTAATATGCCCATTTCCTCTGACTCAGTAAGCTAAAGAATTCTGCAATCCCAAATCACTAAAAAAAATGGAGAAAAGAGATGCAATGGAAAAGGTATTTTAAAAATAAAAACTTTTGCATACACATCTGAAAGCACATTAACTCCAAGTAGAGAAAGTTGTTCCTGTGGGAACTCAGAGTTTCTTGTCTTGCATGTCATATATGTCAGTAATATTTTTATTACTTTTGCCAGGCTATGACTTCTCCAAGATAGTATCTGAATTGTAGCCAAATTTTTATAGCAAGTATAGTAGTTGGCGGAATGTAATCGACACACCACTATTTAGTAAATTGGATTGAATTCAGTTAATACTGGTAAGTGTCACTATCCAATCAGTCAGCAAGGACTTGGAGCTCATAGTAGGCAAAACAAAGAAACTTGCAGTTTCTGTGACTAAGCTTTTTTTTTTTTTTTTTATAAGCTGGTTATCTAGTTTTTAATTAAAGCTGATATTGGCATTTTCTAAGCATATTAATGAACTGTTAACTGATTCCACATTTCTATTCAACCCCAAAGGAAACTGGGTACCTATTATATAGTCATCTTCAACATTCCAGTACCCTCCTCTCCCATAGCATAAAATAAGCTATCCCTACAGAGACTATTTGTGAATATACTTTGTTTTAATAGCACATCTGTCTTGCAAGTCAATGTTATGGGTGCTGTATTTTAGAGAGGCATTGACCTCCAAATGTTTGCAGAGCACTAGACATTCAGCAGCCATTTTCTTGGTGCTGTAGCGTGTGATGCACTAAAAGAAAAGAAAATAATTGCAAGGTGAAATCATATTCAAACAAACAAGACTAGGAACACAAAGTAACTAAATAAAGGCACTTAACAAAAGAATTCAGAAGAAGTCTTGTGAGGCAGATGAAGTGCTCTGTGTCATGATTAAGAGGTGAATTCAAAGTGGACCCCTGAATCAGGATAGAGAGGATTTAAATTAGGCTCTTTGTGTACTGATGTGCAGGTCCTCTCCCCTGTGGCTGCTACTCTGAACGACAGGTCAGAAATAGGCTGGATTGACCGAAGCCAGCCGTGAACCACTTGGAGTGAGAACAAAGAGAAAGAAAATAGAAATGATGCAGAAATGCTGTCAGTGTAATTGGTAAAACCTTGAAAGAGAAGAGCCACTGCACCAATGTAATGACACAAAGAAATAGTTTCCTGTGATAATGCATTGCCCCAAAATAAACAATGCTGTGGAGTGGAACACAGTCCATCCATAAGCCCTAGTGATCAAAAGCATCAGTAGCAGTCCTTGGAATACAGGAGAGTTATGTGGCTCGTCACAGTCAGCCTCCCCTCAGTCCCCCATTATATATGGTGTGTGTATATGTGCACACTTACACACACACACACACACACACACTTTCTCTCAGGGCTGGTTTGTTATAAATTTAAAAATACATGATGTTTAAATAAGATCATTTACCAATTCAACTAATATGTTCAGCAAATTCTTTAAAATCCGGACAATGTATAACCAGATTACAGATGGATAATCTGGATGGGTGGCATACATTCAAACCCTGTACAAAAGTCTTTACCCATTTTATTGTGATATAACAAAATTCTTCTGCTTTTAAAATTTCATTTACAAAAAATAAAAATATGAAGCAGCATCATTTTCTTAAGCATATGAAATATTTTTTCTCAAAATCAGGAGTAGCATAAAAATGATCTACACTTATATTAGTAGATAAAATATTACTCCTGGGAGTTTATGTTTATTTTTAAATTTATTTTTTATATTACAACAATCATGCACATAATTTTCATGTATTTTCTAGAAGTTTGTAACACAAATAGTATCCTCTCTGCTTTTTTTCTGTTCATCAAACTCCTCCCCAAAAATGTTTTAATTTTTTTTTGCTGTTTATTTTTATATCTATCGCAATATGTAAAAATAATTGGCTATTAATTACTATTGGATAATAATTACTATTTCTTCCATCATCAATTTTAGATATTTATTTTTATTACAGTAATTAAATCCACCCTGCCTCAGACACACACATGCACGTTTACATGTACACACACACACACACACACACACACAGCTTCCTTCCCCACATCCTCTCAATGTAGTTATAATGTTATTTTTTAAATGAAAGTCAGGGCTTATACTATTTAATATGACTTGGAATGATTGAATTCCTTCTCATTTACATTTTCTCCACATATAAGAAAAACAATTAATAATTGCCCTTTTCCCATTATTTTCCCAGTTTTCTTTGGAGTCATTACTTTTGTAAGAATGTTCCAACAGATCTTTCAATAAATTGGGTAAATTTATCAATTTGCCTATTAGTAAATTATCCACTTGACCAGACAGAATTCTTTGTGTGCATGATTGCCGTAGGAGGACCTTCACACTGTGGCTCTCCATCCTCCTGCTCACTGACTACTTCCTAGGCATCTGACACCCTGTATGGTAGTCAGACTGCAGCTCCATTGCTTAGTCTTTGGATCCTCATTTTGCTGGATCCCATGTTCTTGTTTGTTGTTTCCTCCCTTGTTTTGCTGAGATGTATCCTATGGTAGTTTCCAAAAAGGAAGGTGAAGAGAGGCAAATTCTTGTGAACTTGTATACCTAGAAATGAATTTATTTTCACCTCACACTCCATTGATAATTTACCTGTGTATGGAATTCTGGGTTGAAAATACTTTCCCTAAGACTATAAAACAATTGCTTCTCGTATTTTATAACATCCAATATTTTTATTAGAAAACCAGATGGTAGTTGGATTCCATTTCATTATATTTGGTCAATGTGTTATTATTAATGATAATTGTTTTTCTTATAGCAAAAGCCTCTGAGAATATCTCTTCTTTTAGATTTCTTGATAGATGTAAGGTTTTGGCTGTTGTTTTGGTTTTACTTATTAGTTCGGCATATAATAGGTGTTTTCAATCTGAAGATGTGTGCTCTTCAGCTCTGGAAATTTCCTTATAATTTTTTTGACAATTTTCCATATTTGATGCTACATTTTTAATAAGCTTCCAGGTAAAGCCAATACTCCTAGTCCATGGACCACACTTGGGGAAGCAAGTTTGTAGAAATTAAAGCAATAGGTATATATGAGCCAGTGCCAGATTCCTAAGAAATTAGGATATAACCTGATGATTGCAAGGTCAGTGTGAGCTAGAATCATTTTCTATTAACTATATATTTATAGTCCCTGAAACAAAGCCTTACTCTAAATAAGAGCTCAATAAATATTTGTTGAGTCAGATTGAATTTAAATGAAATCTTGCTGGCCTTTTATTTCTGGTTACCATCTCAGCTAAATTGATTAAGAGTCTTCTTTACATATGGGCTGATGGTTTCAGAGTGTGACTGCTAGAATCATGCTTTCAGGTTCTTTCTGTTCATACACATAAGAAATGTCTCAATATTTTTGTCAAGCAGCATTTAGCAGCATTTAAACCGAACTCTTGACAGTTTGTTTATATTAGAAATAACTAACATTACTACTTTCCTAAATAATAACATAGGTAAATCACAAGACTTACTTTCTATTCACAAGAGCTTTTGTGTCTCTTCATGAAGCGCTTTTCCTCCCTAAATCACAAGAGCTATTTATTCTTTTTTTTTTTTATCTTATTTCTCTCATTTTTACAAATTCCTTATTGGAAAGAACCACCTTATTGATAATCCACAGCATTCTGTATTAAACTAATACTTCTCAATCAAAGAATTCATTACAAAATTTCTTTTTTTTTTGGAGACAGAGTCTCACTCTGTCAGCCAGGCTGGAGTGTTGTGGTGCAATCCTGGCTCACTGCAAACTCTGCCTCCTGAGTTTAAGCAATTCTTCTGCCTCAGCCTCCCAAGTAGCTGAGATTACAGGTGTGCGCCACCATGCCCAGCTAATTTTTGAGTTTTTACTACAGGCGTTGTCTCACCATGTTGGCCAGGCTGGTCTCAAACTCCCAACCTCAGGTGATGTACCTGCCCTGGCCTCCCAAAGTGCTGGAATTATAGGCATGAGCCACCATGCCCAGCCCATTACACAATATCTTATAAATGCTAGAATCTTCTTAGAATTTTTATATAATGGAAAAGTACCCTGAGTTTATCATAACAGCCTAGATTAAAAGCCAAGCTCTCTCATGCTTCAGCAGGGTAGACCCACACATCAAGTGACAATCATCCCAACCCACATTTAGGCCCTCATGCCAAACTCAAATAACCACACGAAGTTGTTCCAAGAGTCAGTGAATCCATACTTGTAAACAGAACCAAACACAACAATAGGCACAAGAGTCAGTGCTTTGTATTTTTAACTTCCAAAGTACTTTCACATTCCTTATCCTGTTTGAATGTCCCTAAAAGCACTTTATAGTGACAATGTAAGACAAGAGATATTAGGAGCATCATATCTTTATTCTGAAGCTCTAAAAAGCCGAGGACTAAGGATATATCCTTAATTTTATTATTATTTTGGTGGGTTTTTTGCAATATCTTGTAATTGTTTTTCACAGGTTATTTTTTAAACGCCTTTCTTGAGTGCCACAATGTCTAAAGTCACTAAAAAAACTTCTGTGCTCTAAAAAAAAAATGCCCACCAAGACAAAAATTGCCTGTCAATTTGTTCTCTGTCATTGATATCTATTGACATGCCTTTTGCCAATAATCTATTAGTATGTGATATGCCAATGATTAATAAATGTTAGTGATTTGATGTCATTTCAAAACTGCATCTTTACACTCTCACACACCCACTCATGAAGACATTATATTCACACACATACAATCTGTTAAACTGCTTTCAGACCTGAGATAGTAGTACCTGCAACAGTGAGAGAGCTACAATTAATGACAACACTATTTCTTTAAAATATTTTCCAGGAAACCTAATTTTTTGAATGTTAGTGTGAGGATGATATAAATTAGGTAACCTTTTCTTATGAAATTTTGTCCTGGAGTTTTTAAAATTTCTGTCAAGAAATATGGTAAAAGGAATTATAACCCATTTCATAGCACTCCTTACATATGTAATTAGAGAATATAAAATAACTATTCTGCAGCAATAATAGTCTGACAACTCAGGATAAGCATATTGGTCATTTCTGAACTCAAACTGTGTAGTATTTCATACTCTGATCATAGGAAGGCTATAGGACGTTCCTCTCTCTCAATGGAAACTACAACCTTATTATGCATGCCTCCTTCCTATTCCTGCATAATGCATCCTCCGCATATATTGTGAAGCTAAAACCTGACATGAAAGTTTATGAGAGTAAGATTGTAAAAATGTATTTTTTATTTGAGACAATTTTGCTATAAAAGCACATTTCAGTCCTTTAAAATAACAGTCGACAAGATTTACTGTATCAAATGTAAGTTTCACACCTCAGTCAGTGGCAGGTTTCAAACAAACCCCAGCAACGGAGCTGAAATTGGCTTTTAAAATCTTTAAGTTAGTTTGTTCCTAGATGAAGATCTTTTTTTTTTTTTAACTTGAAAAATCGCACTTATCCTGCAGCTTGCAAATTCTTTGGTTTGCATTTATTCATTTTATTATCCTTTTCTTGTTGACAGAGACAGGAGCCATGTCAGTGCCACATTAATCCAGAAACTAAAAATAAGTAGGCAATATTGTGTATATTAATGCAAGGTGGCGGCTCTCATTTTTTTTCCATCCCAACCTATTTTCCATTTGAACCGATTTGTACAAAATGTATTTAAAAATCAGAAACTTAAAGACAACCAATTTTCAACTCATTGACCTATAAATTTGCCTGTGATTGCAGTGCACTCCTGCTGTAGCAGCGAGAATAGGAGTGGGTGTCTGAAACTGCAGATCACTGGGGGAAGGCATAATCACATGCTAGAAATACTCCCAGGCCCTTTAATGTCCAGGGTAGAAATTAGAGGACATCTAGCCAGTTCATGAGTCCCGAAAGAAGGGAGAAATGAGTGCCGATAACCGTAATGTCTCCATCCGTGGGAAGCCTGTCTAGTTCCTGGTAAGAATTTCAAGCTTAGTGTTTCCTAAATAGCTTGCTCTTTCACTCTCTTGTTGTTCAACTAAGCAGAGGAAGGAAGAAAGGAAAGAAAAAGGGAAAGAGGGAAGGAGGAAAGAAAGGAAGGTAGAAGGGAAGGAGGGAAGGGGGGAGGGAAGGAGGGAGGGAAGGAGGAAGGGAGAAAATTAAGCAGGGACAATTCTAACAGATTTGACCTTAGGTTTGTTTTATCTGTCATGAATATTCGGCCTTAATATTCATTTCCTT
The DNA here is from genome assembly GCF_000951035.1 of Colobus angolensis palliatus. Lineage (NCBI taxonomy): Eukaryota > Metazoa > Chordata > Mammalia > Primates > Cercopithecidae > Colobus > Colobus angolensis. The sequence goes on from NW_012121343.1 coordinate 297,397, forward strand.
TGTGAATTCATCTCTAATAATGACCAACATTTGTATAATACTATTAACATTCCAAAGGGTTTATACCAATATTATAAACACACACACACACACACACACACACATATAATACACACATAATATTGGCATGATAAAAAATTTTTGAGACAGGAATATAACTCCATTATACAGATCCCAAAGCTGAGCTTTGAAGAAGTTATTTAAACAAAGTTCCTGAGATGGCAATTAAAATCTACTTTTTCAAAATTCAAAGCCCAGTGCTCTTTTGCCTATAGTAAGTTGATACTTTCAATCATTGAAATATGTTTGTTTCTGTATATTTTCTATAATTTTTGTAAAAAATTGTCTATACTTTCTATAAGAAAGGAAATTTAAAATTAGGCTTCCTATGTTTCACATATTTAAAAAGACAGACCTCTAGAGAGTACCTGAATAAAATACTAAAGTAGAATAGTCTCAATGTAAAAGTACACAGAAGATTGAGGCCAAATGGCCTCTAACAGCCTTTTATCCTATAATAACACGTCCACTTACATGTAAAGAACTGGGATATAGATGGAGATAAAGAACGTCAGACACTTTCTCTTACATCTTATTTCTGTGCCCTTTGGACTTGTCATTTGTGTACTCCCTTGGCAAAATGTGTGACTCAGACAGCCACTGATTATTCCTAACAGACCCCAATAGCAAACTACGCAATGTCTATGAGCAATAGAACGAATGGATTGTTTTTCAGATGAACAAGATAAAATATAGCAATTTTTAAATTCTTCAACCATACACAGCAATATAGGTGAATTTCTGAAAGGTAATATTTAGCAAAAAAAAAAAAAAAAAGGCCAGACACAAAAAAGTGCATACTGTTTTATGAAACTTATATAAGATACAATGCAGTAGAACAGTCTGAGGTTAGAAGTTACAGGTTATACGCAGTTACCCTTAAGGGGATTAGCAACTTGGAGTACAGAGGAAATATCAGGGGTACTGGAAATGGTATGTCTTTATTTGGGTGCACAGGTGTGCTAATTTGTGAAAAATTTTGAAGCCAAATTATGATATGTGACCTTTCCTGTGCATATAATATACTTCAATAAAATGTTTGAGGGGAAAATGCAACAGGATCCTAAGATTAAGATTGCATTTGTATTTATCATGGATACCTTGTAGCTACTAACTCCAGGCTCTCTGAGGCAGAATAGCATTGGAAAAGCATGGGCATTAGATTCAGATGCCTGAGTTGGAGCTCTCCATTCCACTGTGAAATTTAATAGCAGTGTGTTTTAGGGGAAGTTTCTTAAGCCTTGGTTTCCCCAGTAAAATTCTTATGGATTTGTTGCCTGAACTAATTCACAGGGTTTCATAAAGCTCAAGTGAGAACACTAAACTGAGAGACCACAGCAAATTTATGGCATTATTTTTCACTGTCCTTACACATCTTGAGCAAGTGACATCTCAGAAAAAAAAGTCAAATTTTTAATTAATATTTCCATATAATCACCAACCCTCCAATGTTCGGTTCCTTCACATAATAGATATTATTTCTCACTCTATGTAAAGTCCAACTGGAGGTTCCTGGTTTAACTGCCTTCAGTGATTCTGTCCTTATCTAGGTTTTTGGGCTCCTTTCCCTTTGCTTTGTACTTGAGAAAAGAAGACACAGATAAAATGTTCCTATTTCATAACCACTTAGTCCTGAGGAAGTTCATATCATTCCCACTTGCATTCATTAGATGGAGAAGTAGCCACACCACCTCACCTAGTGGCAATCAACCTAAGGAAAGAATGAATCTTTATCAGTCCATTAGGCATGTCTGCCACATTGCCCTTTTGTGCTCTTCCACAAACCACATTATCAATTTTGGAGGCTCTGTCAGTTGAGCATTTCACACTAAAATTCACAGAAACACAGATCATTTTTTCTACAAACATATGAAACTTTCTGGAATAAATCTTCCGCACAGTTTACTTTAAACTCAATCTGAATACCAGGGATCTGTTCACTAGTTCTATGAGATACCTTACACTCATGAACAAACATGAGTTAGGCCAAAATCCCAATGCCCAAGTGTCAGTTCATATCAATCTGAATTGACCAGTCTCCACTGCTTGCTTAAGGTGAGGCACATCTTCATAGAGTAGAAAGTAGCCAGCGCTGACAACTGATGTCATGATCTATCTTCTCAACGTATAAACAAATGAAATGTCAATACTTTAGAGAAAATCCTTATGTAAGACTTTTTAAAACTTCATAAATTTAATTTGCTAACACTTAATATTAAACACTATGCTTAACAGCTTTATGAATGAAAGCTTTACTTTTATCATAGAAGGTTTACATTGGATATGTGACTTATCCCAAATCACGAAATTGGAACCAAAACTTGGGGCTCAGTATTACTACTCTGATATGTACTTTACTTCTCATTAAAGAGGAATAACGTCATAAAACAAAACCTAAATGATGTTTGTGTATAGAGTACCTTAACGGTCAAATTTAAGACAAGAGTTAATAAATCCAGTGTGCTATTTTACTGCTTAAATTGGTTACTCTGCCTCTTGATGGTTAACCCAAGTAGTGCCAGAAACTTTAATTACCTCAGTATTCAGCATAAATTGCATATATTCCTCATTTTCAAGTACTTGCAGACTTAAGTTTGCAAGACCATAAGGCAAAAGGTCTAACTTTGGAGAGTTTCTGTCACATAGCCTTTTGCTCCCAGGAAGTGGTTATTTGAATAGTCCTGTTTCCACGTATATATATAAATGTATATATGTAGGTCTCTCAAGCCTGAAATGAATTTTCAAGACTCAATGTCTTTATGCTAAGTACTCAGCATTCCAAAAACTATTGCTTCTGAAAGTGTGTATAGGGTCGGGAATGAAGTGTTCTATTTTTACAGTGAAATGCAGATTTTTCTATTAAAAAGTAAAGCTTTCATTTCCAGTGTTATAAAGGACAGTATTTGAGTTTTGGTGAATTAATTTAGGAAGCTACAGAAGTTCTATATAAGAATTTTCTCCAGGTTATGTATTTACATTTGACTTTATATTTGAACATTATTAATAATGTCCAATACTTGGCTCTGGGTATTTGGATCAAATAAATATTAGTGGCTAATATTTAAATGATCAATTTTTGTTGCACTGTTTTCAATTTTGTTTCATAGCTTATACAATTTCAGATATCAATTATTAAAATACATTGATATTACTTTTTCATTTATCTCAGTGTCTCAACACTTTCACATTTTTTTTTTTACTGATACATAATAGATGTACAAAGTTTAGGGGTATATGTGATAATTTTAAACATTCTAATAATCAAATCAGGGTAACTAGGATATCCATCACCTTAAACTTATCTTTTCTTTATGCTAAGAACATTTGAATTATTCTTTTCTAGTTATTTTTAAATGTATAGTTGGTTAATGTTAACTGTACTCAATGTACTCAATCTACTGATCTACTGAACACCAGGTCTTATATATATATATATAATGCATATATATGGAAACAGGACTATTAAAAACCACTTACAGGGAACAAAAGGCTAGATGATGAAAATTGTCCGAAGTGATACCTTATGCCTTCTGTTTTGCAAACTTAAGTCTGCAAGACTTCTGTCTGACTGTATATTTGTATCCACTAGTCAAACTCTCTTTATCCCTCTCTCCCCTCAAACTTTCCAGCCTCTTGTAACCACTGATCTACTCTCTTATCTTCCTGAGTTCCCTTTTTTAGCTCCCCTGTATAAATGAAAATATGCTACATTTTTCTTTCTGTGATTGGATTTTTTCACTTAACATAATGACCTCCAGTTCCACCCATGTTGCTGCAAATGACAAGATCTCACTCTTTTTTATGGCTGCATAATATTCTATTTTGTATATACACCCCATTTTCTTTATCCATTTATCCATTGATGGACAGGTTGATTCCATATTTTGTCTATTGTGAATAGTACTGAAACAAAATGGGAGTGCAAATATGTCTTCATTACACTGATTCTTTCTTTTGGATATATACCCAGTAGTGGTAGGTCATGTGATAGTTCTATTTTTTAGCTTTTTGGGGAACCTCTATACTGTTTTCCATAGTTGCTATACTAATTTACATTCCTACCAACAACACAGAAAGGTTTTCCTTTCTCTGCGTCCTATTAAGCACCCATTCTTCTCAGTCTTTTTTATAAAAGCCAGTTTAATTGGGATGACATAATATTATATTATGATTTTTGGTACGATGTTATGGTGAGATACAATTTTGGTTTGCATTTCTCTGATGACTAGTGATGTTGAACATTGTTTTATACACCTGTTGGCCATTTGTATTTCTTCTTTTGAGAAATGTAATTCAGATCATTTGCCCATTTTTAAATTGAAGTATTTGGTTTTTGTTTGTTTTTGCTATTGACTTGTTTCAGCTCCTTATGGATTCTGATTATTAATCCCTTGCAAATGTCTCCTCCCATTCTGTGGACGGTCTATTCACTTTGCTGACTGTTTCCTCTGCTATGCAAAAGTTTTTAGCTTGGTATAATCCCACTTTAATATTTTTGCTTTTGTTGCCTGTATTTTTGAGGTCCTACATAAAAAATTGTGGCTCAGATCACGTCTGGAAAGGTTTTCTCAATGTTTTCTTCTAGTAGTTGCAAAGTTTCAGGTCTTAGAGTTAAGCCTTTAATCCATTTTGATTTTATTTTTGTATATGGTGAAAGATAGGGGTCTAGTTTCATTCTCCTGCATATGGTTATCTAGTTTTCCCAGTACCACTTATTTAAGAGAGTGCTCTTTTCCCCATTGTATGTTCTTGGCACCTTTGTTGCAAATTAATTGGCTATAAATATGTGGATTTGTATCTGGATTTCCTGTTCTATTCCATTGTTCTATGTCTCAGTTTTTATGCCAGTACCATGCTGATTTAGTTACTGTAGCTCTGTAGCATATTTTGAAGCCAGGTAGTGTGATGCCTCCAGTTTTGTTGTTTTTGCTCAGGTCTTTTCTCTAAGGTCCTCTGTGGTTCCGTATATCTTGGCCTTTTGGCTAATACCCAGTGTCATAACTGTTCTTATCAGTTTAATACTTTTTAAAAATTCCATGTTTTCCTTAATGCAGAAAACAAAGTGGGTATATAAGAAGAGAATATATTTCTGAATAAAAATATGATGTAAAGAATTGTTTTTGTCTTTCATCTAGATTTAAACGGTGTTTCAAAAAGTCATTTCAAATGAGAATAGATGTGTATTATGTAATACAGGACATTATGGGCTTAGGATCTTCAGTATTTCTCTAACAAGTTTGTAGACTCCATGGTCCTAAGTACAATAATTACATAGTAAGCTCCATGAGCACCTTGCCTGTTTCATCTGCATTAATTAATATACGCCTATCACCTAGCACAATGCTTAGCATATAATAGATTATTAGAAATTAATGAAGTATGGGAAGTAGTAATTCTATCTCTTGTCCAGTCCTGACCTGTAACCCTGTAGACCCTTCAGTCAACTTTATAGTTAAGTCAAATAGGCAATTACCCTGAAAGTTCTTTAAATGGCTCCCAAAACTCCTAATGTCCCAAACTATACTTTTTTCTCTGAAATTCCACTTCTAAGTCTCCTTCATTTAGCTAAAAATGTCACTCTTCTTTAAATGCAAAATAAAAATATACAAACATAGAGATCCAATGACATGTAAGTTATTTTAAATCATTTACACATATGATAAATTAATATCATATTTTCTTTTCCCCCAGTGGATTTTTGCTTGGAAACAAGGAGTCATTCTCTCATCTCTGGACATCTGAAGTAGGTTGAGAAAAATGTGTCAGTAGGATGAGTTTAATGAAGGAGAAACACCAAGAAAACATTTGCTTATCTCATACTGTTGCTTATGGGTGACATAATACTAAAAACATAGATATAAGCTGTTTAACACCAGGACTTGTACATGATGAAAATCATATCTACAGATGAGAACTAGTTAAACAGCTAGTCATTGGTAAAGCTAACATTAGCTTTTGGAAAATCTGATTTTTGGTTTGGTACTCTTCAGAAATTTGACCCCTTATTTACAAAAGCTAATTCTACTTTGGAGTAAACTAAATCCTACACAACATTTTGAAAATTTAAAATATCTTTATAAATCTCAACAAATTTCCTGTCTCTGTAATTTTGTATTGTAAACACAAACAACTACTTAGGCTTCCTTAGAGGGATTTAATTATATGATGTGGTTTGGCTGTGTTGGTTTGACTGTGTCCCTACCCAAATCTCATCTTGAATTGTAGCTCCCATAATCCCCACATGTCATAGTAGGGACCCAGTGGAAGGTAACTGAACAATGGGTCAGGTTTTTCCCATGCTGTTCTCATAATACTAAATAAGTCTCATGAGATCTGATGGTTTTATAAAGGGCAGTTCCCCTGCACATGGTCTCTTGCCTGCTGCCATGTAAGATGTGCCTTTGCTCCTCCTTCACTTTCTGCCGTGATTGTGAGGCTTCCCCAGCCATGTGGAACTGAGTCTATTAAATCACTTTTTCTTTATAAATTACCCAGTCTGGGGTATTTCATCATAGCAGTATGAAAATGAACTAATACACTATGATTAAATATGAAGACTTATGGTTATACAATTAGAAGCTAGTTTAAAAATATTCTTCATCACTTCCAAATTTGGAAACATTTTACTTAACCTGTTCCTTTAAGTAATCATTGGGATTCATGACTTAGGCGAAAAAATCACATATTGTTGCAATTATAAAAAAATTTTTTTCAAAGATTTACTCAATAAAGAAATTGTACCTATATTTTTAAAAGTACATATACCATGTGGAATAGGAGAATTCTGAGGTCAAGAGAGCTAAGATTCAGTAATCAGACAATTAGGGTTCTCCAGAGAAACAGAATCAATAGGATGAATAGATACAAAAAGATATTTATTATAAGGAATTGGCTCACATGATTACGAAGGCAGACACATCACAAGATCTTCAGGATTATTCAGCTAGCTGAAGACCCAGGAAAGCCAATGATTTCACTACAGTTGAATTTGGAACACCTGAAAATCAGGAAGGCCAACGATACTGCTTCTGTCTAAAGTCTGAAAGGCTGAAGACCCAGTGAGAGTCAATGTTTCGGTTTGAGTACAAAGACAGGAAAAGTATGATTTTTCATTTTGAACGCCATTAGGCAGAAGAATTCCCTCTTATTCAGGGAGGGTCAGTCTTTTTATTTTATTCAATTCTGCAAGAAATTAGACGAGGTCCACCCACATTATTGAGGGTAATCTATTTTACTCAGTCTACCAATTTAAATGTTAATATTGTCAAAAAAAAACAACCTCACAGAAACAACCAGAATGACATTTGACCAAATATCAAGGCATTCCATGGTCCAGGCAAGCCGACACATAAAATTAATCATAGGTAGGCAGGTTTCATTATGGACAATGCCTGGGTATTCCCAAATACCTTGTTGCATCCATTTTTAAAGAAAATATAAAAGTGCAAGAAGTTAAAGAAGATGAAACAATTCTACAACTGGCATTAAAACATATACAGAGACATATATGGAAACCGAACGTTCTGGGATAAATGACAGAAATTACTTTAAAGGGATCAATAGTGCTGCTAAAAAAGACATACCATAAATGGAAGCTAAGGCAGGAAACAAAATCCTTACCACTGGAGAGAAGTGCCTTACCAGACACAGTTTAGTGAATATTTTACAAAATGGCCTTGACCCAGCCACCTGGGTGGATGCATCTAGTATGTCCACAGAATAGGAGGACTATGTATAAAAACAAAAAAGTTGTACCATTCAAGTCTGTGCTTTACTAGACCTAAGCAACTCAGCTCTATGACATCTTTAACAGAGCAGAATAGGGAGAAAAGAACTAGCTCTAAAGATGACTCCCAAGCCCTGTAAAAATTGAGAAATCATTGGACAGTAGAATTGGAGAGTAGCATAAATAATGGGAAGCAAGATTGTTGTGTCTTAGAAAAAGGAAGCAAAGGGCAGCTGTGTCAATGGGAGCTGCCCCTCTACGATAACTAGGAACACTACTAGAGAGTCCCTGTGACATCCCGAATCAGTTGGAGGGGACAGGAGCATTTCTTTGTCACAGGTGATCTATTAAAATTTTTTGGAACAAAATAGTCTACTAATAAATTAATTTTCATATTGTTTTTTTCCTCTAGATTCATAAAAATGTATGAAATGTCTCCCTATAGTGCTCTATCTCTTACTGTTTCCCCTCCAGGGCTAGAGTCAGCCCCATGCTTTCTCATTTTTAGCTCTCCATAAAGCAAGGGGTATAGCAAATGGCATTTTTTTTTTGTTTGCATTTCTCTGAAAGACAATGGATTGTGGAGCATACTGAAGACTATTCCTAAGTGGTTGTTTGTGTTTGGTGGTCATGGCTATTCAGAAAATATCAGACGAGGACAAATGATAGTGCATTGCAGCCAGCTTTGACTGGCTTGCAAGAGTCAGTTGTTCATTTTTCAGGAATTCCATGTTGTTAAACACAGATATTATTAAAATTTAAATTACATAAACACACTCTGAAATAAATTATGTTAAATACAAACTCATCAGTTCCTAATTATTTTATTATAGTTTACTATTGTCTATGCTCTTGAGATTATTTACCTGTGTTGAATTGGTGTGGCAGGAATACTATATAAGAAGTGCTACTGAGCATCCCTTCCCAACTGTGTCTTTACTGACATCACATTGGTGACAGAACCACAATGTTGGCCACGTTGGGAGCGTTCACATCACAGAAACGGGTAAACACAATTCTGGCTTTATTTTTCAGTGAGATGGCTGCTAAACATTTACCAGAACACCGATGGGTTGAAGATGTGCATGTTAAAGTCCAGTGAGAATGAGCTGATCCTAAGTTAGTGTGAAGTCACTGAGGAGTAAGAAAAGAAAGAAGGTTACAACTTGAACTGAGCACCCATGAGATAGCAGGATTCCAAAATAAGTCGTGTCCATGGAAAGTGGATTCTAAATCATGATTATTTTAGAAACCCTTGCACTTTTGAAGGGACCATTCCAGTCTGATCAAACAGTATTGTCAGGGGTGACCTTTGCAATTGAGAACCAAGCTTTTCCTCACTTTTTCTATGGGAGGAGAAGTTTCTGATTTCTTCTGCAAAGTAAAAGAAATGGTTTCCCACAATTTGCTTATACTATACGTTTGCCGAACTTGGTGGTTTGTATCTGTACCTAAACTAAAATTTATAGGAAAAAAACCCTTGAAATCTGTGACATTACCTGGACCCTGTAATGTGTTGTGAAATGAATCATACTTGTTATATTACAGAGAAAAATACCTTGCCAGAAAAAAAAAGACATGATGAAAATATATTTATCATAAATTATATTTGTTTCTAGGTTTTCTGTAGACCAAATAATTGGAATATATTTACTGTCATAGAATAAATAGAAGTGTGACTAATGTTTTAAATGCATCCATTGTATCCTCCAGGGTCTAATTAGAAAAATGAAACCATTTTACATGCCTTGTCCACTCCACCATCGATGGGCACCTTGGTTGATTCTAAGCCTTTGCTGTGGTGAACAGTGCTGTAATGAGTACACAAATGCCAGTGCCCTTTTGTACAAAAATTTACTTTCTTTTTGGATATATATCCATGAAAAAAGAACAAAATCGTGTCCTTTACAGCAACATGGATGCAACTAGATGCCATTATTCTCAGTGCATTAACACAGAAATGAAAACCAAACACTGCCTGTTCTCACTTATAAGTGAGAGTTAAACATTGGATACTCATGGACATAAAGATGGCAACAATCGACATTGGAGAGTACCAGATGGGGGAGGGAGAGAAAAGAGCAAAGGTTGAAAGACTAACTCTTGAGTACTATGCCTACTATCTGGGTGATGAGATCATTCGTATCCAAATGTACTCAGCATCACGCAAGCTACTCATGTAACCAACCTGCACATGTATCCATTGAATGAAAAATAGAAGCTGAAATTATGTTTAAAAACAACGAAATGTATGTAGCTGATTCCAGAACCCATTATGTTTCACAGAAACAATCCCCTTCCCCCATGCTGCCAACATCTCTTAGTTATTGTGAGGTTTAAAGATTATTTTTCCATGTGACGTTAGGAGGAGAATTTATGAAGAGGATGGACGGGGGCATCAATGCCGCCCCAAGAGTCCTAATACCCTCCTACCTCAGAAAAACTCTAAGGATGGATGAGATATCCCAGTTAGTCAATGCAGCTAATAAGCTGGAAAAATGAGGATATTGAAATTATTGGGAATTTGTTGGCACCCACTGATTAGTGACTGAGTCATGAAAAAAACTGTTATCCATTGTATCCTTCAGGGTCTAATCAGAAAAATAAAACCATTTTACACGCTAAAATAAATGTAGTGTACAAGATTGCTTACACAGGAGGAGCTATGAGACCAAACAAAGGATGGTGAGACAACTCAGCGATTATTAACAACAGAAAGCCACTACTCTCCTAGTCTGGAGAGACAAAAGGCACGGGTGATGACACAAAAGCCCAGAGGCCAGAATCACCTGGCTGCCAGGCCTTTCACATAGGAGCTAGAGCCCTAGAATTGATGATATTAGTGACACAAATGCCACCAAGACAGAGAGAAAAACAGAAAATATGTTGGCTTCACCTGTCCTCTTGCTGCACAATCTGACACCAGAGATTCCCACAGGCTAAACCTACTATGAGCCAGTGAACAGTGGGCCCTTAGACATGCAGCTTCCAGGGGTCAGTAAAGCAAGAAAACAAAAAGGAGTCCGGGGGCAGTGGCTCACGCCTGCAATCCCAGCACTTTCAGAGGCCTAGGTAGATGGATGGCTTGAAAGCCAGGAGTTTGAGACGGGCCTGGGTAACATGGCAAAACCCTGTATCTACAAAAAATAAAAAAAAATAGCCAGGCATGGTGGTGCGCGTTTGTAGTTCCTGCTCCTCGGGAGGTTGAGGTAGGAGAATCACCTGAGTCCAGGAAGTCGAGGCTGCAGTGAGCTGTGATCACACCACTGTACTTCAGCTTGAGCAACAGGAGTGATGCCCCATCTCCCCACCTCCCCACCTCCCCCCAAAAAAAAGAAAGAAAGAAAGAAAAGAAAAGCAATATATCTGAGGAAAAAACAGATGCAGGACCAACCTATCCATAAACTCCAAAATATCTATGTCTTTTTTTTTTTTTTTTTTTTTTTTTGAGGCGGAGTCTTGCTGTGTCACCCAGGCTGGAGTGCAGTGGCCGGATCTCAGCTCACTGCAAGCTCCGCCTCCCGGGCCCACGCCATTCTCCTGCCTCAGCCTCCCGAGTAGCTGGGACCACAGGCGCCTGCCACCGCGCCCGGCCAATTTTTTTGTATTTTTAGTAGAGACGGGGTTTCACCGTGTTAGCCAGGATGGTCTCGATCTCCTGACCTTGTGATCCGTCCGCCTCAGCCTCCCAAAGTGCTGGGATTACAGGCGTGAGCCACCGCGCCCGGCTTCAAAATATCTACATCTATATCTGTATCTAGAGAGAAAGAAAGAGATTGATTTCTGCAGTGCCCATTAAGGTTAGGATGCAAGGGCAGAAAAAAGAAAGAATTTATTTTTAGCCCATATATATTATCTGAGTGGACAATTGATAAATGAATTAGAAGTTTACACACTTCTAATTCACACTATTCAATTGAAGGAGGCAAAAGAACAGACTGAATGAACTGTACTGAATAACTGAGAGCTGGCTGTCCTTGCAAAGTGCTTTTATTATCCTACATGTAATCCTTGCATTCTACAAAATAACTGGATGTAACATATTGATATTATTGCCACTCCTCTACCATATTCTCTCTCTGTATCACAAAAATAGTCTATCAGAAAATATACAATATTAACCAAGACTTGGTTTTATCGTTTCTAAAGTTACTTTTCTTTTGTTTATATCCTCTTTATAAAGGTATTCTTAGAGTCTTCTTTGTTACCATGAATTACACCAAGGGAATCACCTTTCTTTCCTTCTTGAACATATTATTTCATGAGAAATGTGTTAGGTTGCTTACATACACAGGTAGAGCTCTTTCAAAACAGAAAGCTCATCTATTTTGCTTGCTTTCCAGACACTATCTGTCTATTACAGTTAAGCACACACATTTGTCCTAGAAAGTTGACAACTCAAAAACACAAAAGGCCTTATAATATTCAAATAACTTTTAAACTGTTTTAAAGACAATCTTGCTTGAAAAGTTAGAGTATTAAAAAAATCAAATCAAACACGCTTTCCCAACAGTCTAATGTTTAACAGAAGAGAATCTACACACTGAATTCCAGCTTAACGAGGAAAAGACAAGGAGACTTTAAAGTCAATCATATATGACAATGTTTCTTCTCAATGTGCCTGCTTTTGAACCGTTTTTCTGCTGACTACGTAAAAATTTTCTTTTTGAAGTATTTTATAATATATTAGAACCAGAGATATCGAATGTTAGTGCTAGAAGGAACTGGCTATGGTCCGTGATTCAATTCCCATATTCTTTCTGCACCACACTCTTTAAGACCATCATTGAGTTAGTCTCAGAGTTTTGAAGCTGTAGAATTCAGGGCAGTACATTACAATATGCCAATATTACTATTCTCCTGCTCTGACATTCTCTTCATTGATTGACAGATGAAGGAGAAGGAAGGGCAGTCACCATTAACTTAAAGTAAATGAAACTGGAATATTAAAATTCAGGATTATTTGAGTGACTGAATTGCCTGGCAGAATGTTCTCCAGTTAAGAGTGGGGAAAGATTAACTCTGCACATGACACCACTACTGTATTTATACAAGTCTACTGGGACAACTGTTTGCCTTGAATTGTTTTTCTTCATTCATTTCAGTCAGACAGTTGTGTTGACTGATTTTTCTTTTTGATGTATAGAATGACTATTTGACTGTATTTACCATCTAATTTCTACTAATGCACTGTAAAAACAATACATTAGTCAAATTAGATTGGCAGATATGAAAAGTTTGCCCCGAAGCTAGAGATAAATATAATATTGCCTTCTATAGACATTTGTCATATGCCCCGAGTTTGGGGAAATTGTTCCAATTTCATCTATTTTGTCATATGCCTTGGCTTTAGTTCTAGAAAAGTAGAAACACTGATTCCATAATAAAAATATCTTTCAAGAACACACATAAAAATAATTTTGTGTGAATCTGAGAATCACATAATAAAGTCAGGAAAAAAATATGTAATTCTAATTTCACTGAGTTTCTTACTTACCTAGAGGTTTTGTATTAAACTTTTCAGTATTATTCCGGAAGTTCTTGAAGCACAAATATTTAAAATCTATTAATAGAAAACTCTCTTTAAAGATTTATTATTTCAGACTGGGCACGGTGGCTCACACCTGTAATCCCAGCACTTTGGGAGGCCAAAGCAAGCAGATCACCTGAGATCAGAAGTTTGAGACCAGCCTGACCCGCATGGAGAAACTGTGTCTCTACTAAAAATACAAAGTTAGCCAGGTGTGGTGTTACATGCCTGTAATCCCAGCTACTCAGGAGGCTGAGGCAGGAGAATCGCTTGAACCCAGGAGGTGGAGGGTGTGGTGAGCCAAGATCGCGCCATCGCACCCCCACCCTGGGCAACAAGAGCGAAACTCTGTATCAAAAAAAAAAAAAAAAAGATTTATTATTTCAATATTTGCAGTTACTATGGTAGGCCTCTTTTCCATGCCCCATTCCATAACTCTGTGTTCTTATTGAACATTTGAGAATTGGTGCCACAGGTAGGAAGGAGAGGCAATTTTGTATATCTGTTATTCAATAATGCTGATTTTATAGAGCATTTCCTTCATGGTTGACTAGTTCAAAACGACAAAGATGTTTGGATAGTACTCTTTGGAATTGAAAAGTTTCTTTTAGAAGTTTCCACATTCCGCTAACCAATCTGTGTTTTTGATCAAGGCAAAATTAATTCTTTTCAAAATTAGCACATTAGCTTTATTATTTTTAATAATTCTGTTAGAATTAGTATTATTTGGCAGGAATATCTAGGGAAGATGGGAAAAAAGTAACCATAAAATTCAGAGAAAAACAAAACACAATTTTAAAAATGATGACTAACGATTTGATACCAGCTCACCGTGGAAAAACATACCAGAAAAGCCAGGTAAATTGTATGCCACATTTAATAATGGGTGTTAAACTTGCAAAAAGTAAAATCTGAAGAGAAGTAAACTTACCGAAGTGATACCAATGTTGTGCACGTGCTTTGCTTTTTTTTTTTTTTTAACTGTATATGTTTAAGGTGTATAATATGATGTTTATGTACACATACATAGTGAAATTATTACTATAATCAATAGCGTACTCATCACCTTACATAGTTACCTTTCTTCTTTTTGTGCTAGAAGCACCTAGAATCTACCTTTTTGGTAAATGCTTAGTATGCAACACAATCTTATGAACTATAGTCTTCATGCTCATATTAGATCTCTAGACTTATTTATTCTACATAACTGCAAGTTAGTACCCTTTGACCTACATAACCCCATTTCCTTTTCTTCCCCAACCCTGGTAACTACCATCTCACTCTATTTCTATCTGTTCAAATTTTTTTAGATTCTACATATAAATAAGATCATACAATATTTTTCTTTTGTGTCTGACTTAGGTCACTTAGCATAATGTCCTCCAGGTTCATCCATGTTGTTGCAAATAGGAGTATCTCATATTTTAAAGCTGAATATTATTTCATTACATTTACAGTATATATGCACAATTTCTGTATCCATTCATCCATCAAGGGCGCTTAGGCTGTTTCCATATCTTACCTATAGTGAATAATACTGCAATGAACACAGGAGTGCAAATATCTCTATGAAGTGCTGATTTCAACTCCTTTGTTTCCGTACCAAGTAGAGAGATTGCTATTTTTAATAAGATCGTTCTATTTGTAATTTTTTGCAGAACCTCCATACTGTTTTCAATAATGGTTGTACTAATATACATTCCCTCCAACAGTGTACAAGTGTTCCTTTTTCTCTGCTTCCTAGCCAACACTTGTTATCTCTGTCTTCTTGACAATAGCCATCCTATTGGGTGTGAGATGACATCTCACTGTAGTTCTGATTTGCATCTCCCTGTTGATTTTCAATGCTGAGAACCTATTCCTATTGGCTATTTTATGTTATCTTTGGGAAAATCTCTATTTAGGTCTTTACCCATTTTTTAATTAGGTTGATATTCTGTTTTTGTTTTCCACTATCAATCTATATCAGTTCTTACTATACTTTGCATATTAACCCCTTACTGGATATATGCTTTCCAAGTATTTTCTTTCAATCCACAGGTTTCCTTTTTATTTTTGTTGATTGTTTCCTTTACTGTGCAGAAGATTTCTAATTTGATGTAATCTCACTCATTTGTTTTTGCTTTTGTCGTCTGAACTTTGGCTGTGATATCCAAAACATTGGCAGGGCCAAAATCAAGGTGCTTATTCCCTGTGGTTTCTTCTTGGAGTTTTCCCATTTTAAATCTCATTTGGAGTTGATCAGTGTATGGTGTAGGGTAAGAGTCCAATTTTATTCTTCTGCATGTGGATACCCAGTTTTTCCCACTCCATTTATCTAAGAGACTATCATTTTCCCATTCTGTCTTCTTGTTGGCCTTGTTGAAAATTAGTTAAGCGTATATTCTTGAGTTGATTTCTGGGCTCTCTATTCTGTTTCATTGGTCTATATGTTTGTTTTTATGCCAGGGCTATATTATTTTGATTATTATAGCTTTGTAATATGATTGAAATCAAGGAGTGTGATGCCTCCAAGTCTGTTTTTCTTTCTCAAGATTGCTTTGGCTATTTCAGGTCTTTGTGGTTCTGTATAAATTTTAGAGTTTTTTTTTTATTTCTGTGAAAAATGCCATTGGAATTTTAATAGGGATGATATTATATTTGTATATTGCTTTGGATAGTCTGGACATCTTAACAATATTAATTCTTTCAATCCATGAACATGAAATATCTTTCCATTTTTTTCTTCTTTAATTTTTTCATCAGTATTGTACAGCTTTTACTATACAGGTCTTTTATTTACTTGGTTAAATTTATTTCTAAGTACTTTATTCTTTTTGATGCTGTCATAAATGGGAATAATTCCTTGATTTCTCTTTTGAATAGCTCATTTTTGGTGTTACAAAAGCAACTATTTTTGTATGTTCATTTTGTATTCTGCTACCTTATGGAATTCATTTATTAGTTCTAACAGGCTTTTGTGGAGTCTTTAGAGTGTTCTACGTATATCATTATGTTATATGCAAACAGGGATAATTTGTATTCTTCCTTTCAAGTTTGGGTGCCTTTTATATCTTTTTCTTGTTTGATTTCTCCTGCTTGTACTTCCAGTACTATGTCTGACAGAAGTGATGATACTATGCTTGATAAAAATGATGAGTGGGCATCCTTGCCTTGCACCAAATCTTAGAGGAAAAGCTTTTGGTTTTCTCTCATTGATTATGACATTAGCTGTGGGCTTTTCATAAATATCCTGTATTATGTTGAGATTTCCTTCTACACCTAATTTTTTCAGAGTTTTTACAATGAAAGGATGTTGAACTTTATCAAATGATTTTTCTACATCTGTTGAGATTATCATGTGATTTTTATCTTTCATATTATTAATGTGGTATATCACACTGATGGATTTGCATATTTTAAATCCTACTTGCATCCCAGGGATAAATCCCACTAGGACTTTACACATAATCATATGACATGTTGTCAAATTCAGCTTGCTAGTATTTTATGGAGGATTTTTGTATCGATGCTCATTGGAGATACTAACCTATAGTTTCTATTTTTTTTATATGTATACTTTATGTTCTAGGGTACATGTACACAATGTGCAGGTTTGTTACATATGTTATGTTACCCATTAACTCATCATTTATATTACGTATATCTCCTAATGCTATCCCTACCCCCTACCCCCTCCCGAAAACAGGCCCTGGTATGTGATGTTCCCCTTCCTGTGTCCAAGTGATCTCATTGTTCAGTTCCCACCTATAAGTGAGAATATGCAGTGTTTGGTTTTCTGTTCTTGTGATAGTTTGCTGAGAATGATGGTTTCCAGCTGCATCCATGTCCCTACAAAGGACACGAACTCATCCTTTTTCATGGCTGCATAGTATTCCATGGTGTATATGTGCCACATTTTCTTAATCCAGTCTGTCACTGATGGACATTTGGGTT
>NW_012121343.1:315718-316272 GCF_000951035.1 Colobus angolensis palliatus
GTCAGGTAGTGTGATGCCTCCAGCTTTCTTCTTTTGGCTTAGGATTGTCTTGGCAATGCGGGGTCTTTTTTGGTTCCACATGAACTTGAAAGTAGTTTTTTCCAATTCTGTGAATAATGTCATTGGTAGCTTAATGGGGATGGCATTGAATCTGTAAATCACCTTGGGCAGTATGGCCATTTTCACAACATTGATTCTTCCTATCCATGAGCATGGAATGTTATTCCATTTGTTTCTGTCCTCTTTTGTTTCATTGAGCAGTGGTTTGCAGTTCTCCTTGAAGAGGTCTTTTACATCCCTTGTACGTTGGATTCCTAGGTATTTTATTCTCTTTGAAGCAATTGTGAATGGGAGTTCATTCATGATTTGGCTCTGTTTGTCTGCTATTGGTGTATAAGAATACTTGTGATTTTTGTACATTGATTTTGTATCTTGAGACTTTGTTGAAGTTGCTTACCTGCTTGAAGAGATTTTGGGCTGAGATGATGGGGTTTTCTAAATATACAATCATGTCATCTGCAAACAGGGACAATTTGACTTCTTCTTTTCCTAAC
>NW_012121343.1:316527-333548 GCF_000951035.1 Colobus angolensis palliatus
AGGCCTTTTCTGCATCTATTGAGATAATCATGTGATTTTTGTCTTTGGTTCTGTTTATATGCTGGATTACGTTTATTGATTTGCATGTGTTGAACCAGCCTTGCATCTCGGAGATGAGGCCCGCTTGATAATGGTGGATAAGCTTTTTGACATGCTGCTGGATTCAGTAGTATTTTATTGAGGATTTTTGCATCAATGTTCATCAGGGATATTGGTGTAAAATTCTCTTTTTTTGTTGTGTCTGTGTCAGGCTTTGGTATCAGGATGATGTTGACCTCATTAAAATGAGTTAGGGAGGATTCCCTCTTTTTCTATTGATTGGAATAGTTTCAGAGGGAATGCTATCAGCTCCTCCTCGTTCCTCTGGTAGAATTCGGCTGTGAATCCATCTGGTCCTGGACTTTTCTTGGTTGGTAGGCTATTAATTGTTGCCTCAGTTTCAGAGCCTGTTATTGGTCTATTCAGGGATTCGACTTCTTCTTCGTTTAGTCTTGGTAGAGTGTATGTGTCCAGGAATTTATTCATTTCTTCTAGGTTTTCTAGATTATTTGCGTAGAGGTGTTTACAGTATTCTCTGATGGTAGTTTGTATTTCTGTGGGGTCGGTGGTGATATCCCCTTTATCATTTTTTATTGCTTCTATTTGATTCTTCTCTCTTTTCTTATTAGTCTTGCTAGTGGTCAATCAATTTTGTTGATCTTTCCAAAAAACCAACTCCTGGATTCATTGATTTTTTGAAGGGTTTTTTGTGTCTCTATCTCCTTCAGTTCTGCTCTGATCTTAGTTATTTCTTGCCTTCTGCTAGCTTTTGAATGTGTTTGCTCTTGCTTCTCTAGTTCTTTTAATTATGATGTTAGGGTGTCAATTTTAGATCTTTCCTGCTTTCTCTTGTGGACATTTAGTGCTATAAATTTCCCTCTACATACTGCTTTAAATGTGTCCCAGAGATTCTGGTATGTTGTATCTTTGTTCTCATTGGTTTCAAAGAACATCTTTATTTCTGCCTTCATTTCGTTATGTACACAGTAGCCACTCAGTAGCAGGTTGTTCAGTTTCCATGTAGTTGAGCGGTTTTGATTGAGTTTCTTAGTCCTGAGTTCTAGTTTGATTGCACTGTGGTCTGAGAGACAGTTTGTCATAATTTCTGTTCTTTTACATTTGCTGAGGAGTGCTTTACTTCCAACTGTGTGGTCAATTTTGGAATAAGTGCGATGTGGTGCTGAGAAGAATGTATATTCTGTTGATTTGGGGTGGAGAGTTCTGTAGATATCTATTAGGTCCACTTGGTGAAGAGTTGAGTTCAATTCCTGGATATCCTGGTAATTTTCTGTCTCGTTGATCTGTCTAATGTTGACAGTGGGGTGTTAAAGTCTCCCATTATTATTGTATGGGAGTCTAAGTCTCTTTGTACATCTTTAAGGACTTGTTTTATGAATCTGGGTGCTCCTGTTTTGGGTGCATATATATTTAGGATAGTTAGCTCTTCTTGTTGAATTGATCCCTTTACCATTATGTAATGCCCTTCTCTTTCTTTTTTGATCTTGGTTCGTTTAAAGTCTATTTTATCAGATACTAGGATTGCAACCCCTGCCTTTTTTGTTTTTCATTTGCTTGGTAGATCTTCCTCCATCCCTTTATTTTGAGCCTATGTGTGTCTCTGCACGTGAGATGGGTCCCCTGAATACAACCAACTGATGGGTCTTAACTCTTTATCCAATTTGCCAGTCTGTGTCTTTTAATTGGACCGTTAGCCCATTCATTTAAGGTTCACACATTTAAGGTTAATATTATTATGTGTGAACTTGATCCTGTCATTACGATGTTAGCTGGTTATTTTGCTCATTAGTTGATGCAGTTTCTTCCTAGCTTTGATGGTCTTTACATTTTGGCATGTTTTTGCAATGGCTGGTACCAGTTGTTCCTTTGCATGTTTAGTGCTTCCTACACGAGTTCTAGTAGGGCAGGCCTGGTGGTGACAAAATCTCTCAGCATTTGCTTGTCTATAAAGGATTTTATTTTCCTTTACTTATTAAACTTAGTTTGGCTGAATATGAAATTCTGGGTTGAAAATTCTTTTAAGAATGTTGAATATTGGCCCCCATTCCTTCTGGCTTGGAGAGTTTCTGCCGAGAGATCTGCTGTTAGTCTGATGGGTTTCCCTTTGTGGGTAACCTGACCTTTCTCTCTGGCTGCTGTTAACATTTTTTCCTTCTTTTCAACTTTGGTTGAAAGTTGAATCTTTCAACCAAATTTGGTTGAATCTGACATTATGTGTCTTGGAGTTGCTCTCCTCGAGGAGTGTCTTTGTGGCGTTCTCTGTATTTCCTGAATTTGAATGTTGGAATGCCTTGCTAGGTTGGGAAATTCTCCTGGATAATATCCTGCAGAGTGTTTTCCAACTTGGTTCCATTCTCCCTGTCACTTTCAGGTACACCAATCAGATGTAGATTTGGTCTTTTCACATAATCCCATATTTCTTGGAGGCTTTGTTCATTTCTTTTTACTCTTTTTTCTCTAAACTTCTCTTCTCACTTCATTTCATTCATTTGATCTTCAATGACTGATACTCTTTCTTCCAGTTGATTGAATCAGTTACTGAAGCTTGTGCATTTGTCATGTAGTTCTGGTGTCATGGTTTTCATCTCTATCAGGTTTTTAAATTACAATAATTAAATTAAATTTAATTTAATTTAATTACTGTAAGCATCTATCAGGTTGTTTATGAACTTCTCTGCATTGGTTATTCTAGCTATCCATTCGTCAAATCTTTTTTCAAGGTTTTAATTTCTTTGCGCTGGGTTCATAGTTCCTCCTTTAGCTCTGAGAAGTTTGATCGACTGAAGCCTTCTTCTCTCAACTCATTCTCCGTCAAAGTCATTCTCCATCCAGCTTTGTTCCATTGCTGGTGAGGAACTGCGTTCCTTTGGAGGGGGAGAGGCACTCTGATTTTTTAATTTTGAGCTTTTCTGCACTGCTTTTTCCCTATCTTTGTGGTTTTATCTACCTTTGGTCTTTGATGATGGCGATGTACAGATGGGGTTTTGCTGTGGGTGTCCTTTCTGTTTGTTAGTTTTCCTTCTAACAGTCAGGACCTTCTAACAGCAGGTCTGTTGGAGTTTGCTTGAGGTCCACTCAAGTTAGGCTACTCCCACTTAGGCTCTCCCAGTTAGGCTACTCGGGGGTCAGGGACCCACTTGAACAGGCAGTCTGTCCATTCTCAGATCTCAACCTCCGTGCTAGGAGAATCACTACTCCCTTCAAAGCTGTCATACAGGGACATTTATATCTGTAGAGGTTTCTGCTGCTTTTTGTTTAGCTATGACCTGTCCCCAGAGGTGGAGTCTACAGAGGCAGGCAAGCCTCCTTGAGCTGAGGTGGGCTACACCCAGTTCGAGCTTCCCAGCCACCTTGTTTACCTACTTAAGCCTCAGCAATGGCAGGCGCCCCTCCCCCAGCCTGGCTGCTGCCTTGCAGTTAGATCTCAGACTGCTGTGCTAGCAATGAGGGAGGTGTTTCACGTGTCCCTGTGAACAGATCACCAAACAGGCTTTGTGTGAGCAACATGGTTGTTTATTTCACCTGGGTGCAGGTGGGCAGAGTCTGAAAAATGAGTCAGCAAAGGTGGTGGGATTATCATGAGTTCTTACAGGTTTTGGGATAGGTGGTGAAGTTAAGAGCAATGTTTTGGGGGGAGGGGGTGGATCTCACAAAGTACATTCTCAAGGGTGGAGAGAATTACAAAGAAACTTCTTAAGGGTGGGGAAGATTATAAAGAACCGTGTTAGGGGTGGGGGAAATTACAAAGTACATCAATCTGTTAGGGTGGAGCAGAAACAAATCACATTGGTAGAATGTCATCAGTTAAGCTATTTTCACTTCTGTGGATCTTCAGTTGCTTCAGGCCATCTGGATGTATATGTGCAGGTTCCTGGGGATATGATGGCTTACCCTGGGCTCAGAGGCCTGATAGGAGGCTCCGTGGGCATGGGACCCTCCGAGCCAGGCATGGGATATAATCTCCTGGTGTGCTGTTTGCTAAGACCCTTGGTAAAGTGCAGTATTAGGGTGGGAGTGACCCGATTTTCCAGGTGTTGTGTGTCGCGGTTTCCCTTGGCTACGAAAAGGAATTCCCTTCCCCCTTGTACTTCCTGGGTGAGGGGATGCCTTGCCCTGCTTCGGCTCTCGGCTCTCGCTCGTTGGGCTGCACCCACTGTCCTGCACCGACTGTCTGACACGCCCCAGTGAGATGAACCCGGTACCTCAGTTGGAAATGCAGAAATACTCATCTTCTGTGTCGCTCACGCTGGGAGCCGGAGGCTGGAGCTGTTCCTATTCGGCCATCTTGGCCCACCCATTTTTTTTGTTTTTTAATTGAAGTGCCTTTGACTAGCTTTGGTATCAGAGTAATGCCAGGCTCATGAATTAAGTTCGAAAATATTTCCTCTTCTTCTGTTTTTAAGAAGAGAGTAATAGGGATTGGTATTAATTCTTCTTTTAATGTTTGGTAGAATTTAAATGTAAAGCCATCTGGTCCTGAGCTTTTTTGTTGAGGGGCAGGACAGGAGTTGATTATTACTTCAATCTCTTTGTTATTGGTATGTTTAGGCTTTCTATTTTGTTTTGCTTCACTATTGATAGGTTGTGTGTTTCTAGAAATTTATCCATTTCTCCTCAGTTATCCAACTTGTCAACTTTTAATTGCTGATAATAAAGTCTTACTATCCTCTTCATTTCTGGGTGTCTGTTGTAATGATTGCTCTTTCATTTCTGATTTTATTTGAGTACTATAACTTTGTTTTTAATTTATCCTAGCTAATGATTTGCTATTATTTAAAAAAAAAACAAAAACCTGAGTTTATTTTTTTTCTATAGTTTGTCCATTCCCTATTTGATTAATTTCTGTTTTGTTTTTTTCCTTCTGCTTTTGGGCTTAGTTTGTTCTTCTTTTCTACTTCCTCAGAATGTAAAGTTGGGTTGTTTAATTACAACATTTCTTCTTTTTAAATGTAGGTGTTTATTACTATAAGATTTAATTTTTCATTTAATTACTGTAAGCATCTTAATTTTAAATGGACTTTTGATTTCCTCTTTGACTCAATGATTTTTCAAGAATTTTTAAATGTCCACTTATTTGTGAATTCTCAAATTTTCCTGCAATTTCTGATTTCTAGTTTCAGTCCATTGCAGTCAAAAAAGATATCTGACATATCAACCTCCTTAAATTTGTTAAAATTTGTTTTGTAACCTAACATGTAACCTGTCATGGAGAATGTTCCATGTGCACTCAATAAGAGTGTGTATTCTTCTGATGTTGGGTAAAAAGTTCTGTATATGTCTGTCAATTCCATTTAATGTGTAGTGTTGTTCAAGTTCATTGTTTATTGATTTCTGTCTGGATATTCTATCTATTATTAAAAGTAGGGTATTGGTGATCATAATATTATTGTATTGCTCTCAATTTCTCCTTTCACATGTGCCAATATTTGCTTTATGTACTTAAGAGCACTGACGTTTCATGCCTAAATGTTTACAATTGTTACGTATTTCTTCTGAATTCACCTTTTTATCATTACATAGTGAACTTCAGAGTGGCTTTTCTTAAAAAGCCTACTTTGGTATAATTATAGCCACTATTAATTTCTTTGGTGGCCATTTGCCTGGAATATCTTTCTTACAACACTTCAATTTCAGCCTATGTATGTCTTTAAATGTAAAGTGAGTTTCTTGTAGACAGTTTATAGTTGGATCTTGGTTTTTATTACTTTGTTCACTCCGTACCTTTTTATTGGGGCATTTAGTCTACTTATATTTAGTTATTTATGGGAAAGAATTTAATATTGTCATTTTGTTATTTTCTGCTTGTCTGCTAATTCTTTTGCCCCCAATTTTCTCTCTTTCTGTCATCACTTGTGTTTTATTGTTTTCTGGGTTTGTTTGTTTGTTTTTGTGAGTTTTCTTGGTATTGCTAGGTTTTGATTCCTTTTTGCTTTTATTTTGCATAATTTCTGTAGGTATTTTATTTCTAGCTACTAAGAGGCTTACATAAAATATAGTTGTAACAGTGTATTTTAAGCAAATAACTTAATTTCTCTTGCAAGAATTTAAGAATTATTCACTTCTACCTCCCCTCATATTGTATGCTATTTATGTCACATTTTACAACTGTTTATATTATGCACCATGTAACATAATCTAGTTATAGTAGTTTTAATACTTTTGTCTTTTAACTTTTACAATAGGATTAAAATTGCTTTACGTAATCCTATTATAGTAATAAGATATTCCCTTTGTGTCTATATATTTACCTTTGTCAAAATGTGTTTTGTTATTTCTTATCCCTCATGTTGCTTTTTAGTGCTCTTTTGTTTCAACTTAAAGAGTTCCCTTTAATATTTCTTGTACGGCAGATCTTGTGGTGATAAACTTTCTCAGCTTTTGTTTCTTTGATAAAGTCTTTATCTTTATTTGAAAAATAGGTTTATTTGGTATAATATTCATGGTTATTAATTTGTTTCAGCATTTAAAAAATATTTTAAGTTCTGGGATACATGTTTCTTTACCATTTTAAATATATCAATCCACTCTCTCCTGGCCTGAAATTTTCTTTTGAAAAATCTACCGATAACCTTATGAAGGTTCTCTTGTATGTAACAAGTCACTTTCTTGGTTTTCATAATTTTCTTTGTCTTTAACTTATGACTATTTGATTATAATGTATCTTGATGTGGGTTTCCTTGGAATCATCTTATTTTGTATTCTTTGTTCTTCTAGGATCTGGATTTCTTTTTCCTAGGTTTGGGATATTTTTAGCCATTGCTTCTTTGAATATGTTTTCTGTCCTTTACTTTATCTCTTCTCTTTCTGGATTTCTGATAATGAACATATTGTTCCACTTGATGGTGTTCCATAAATCACTTCAACTACCTCCACTCTTTTTTAATTCTTTTTCCCCTTTTCTCCTCAGATGGAATTATTTCCAGTAACCTGGCTTCAGGTTCACTGATACTTCCTTCTGCTTGATCTAGTCTGCTGATGAACCTATTAGATTTTTCAGTTATAGTGTTCTTAAGTTCTATAATTTCTGTCTGGTAGGTTTTTAATATTTTCTATCTCTGCTGAAATTTTAAATTTGTTCATAATTTCTCTCCTGATCTCAGTGAGTATCTTTATGATTATTCTTTTAAGTTCTCTGTTGGGTAAATTATAAATCTCCATTTCATTGTGTTTGATTTCTGCATTTATCTTCTTTTATTTGGAGTATGTTTCCTTCTTTTACTTCATTCTCTATGTTAATTTCTCTGCAGAGGATAAGACCACCCCCCACCCAGTCTTGTAAGATGGGCCACGGATAGGAGATAGATCTCCCCAATCAACCTGGCCAGAATTATATATGCCTCTCAAAATTTTGTGCTTGTTCAAACTGCTGTCATTGTTCTCAGTGGCCCCAGAAAACCAGGGTATACCATGCCCTGTCAGTGCCCCAAGACAGGCAAGAAAGAAGTGAGTCCTTCGAGATGCAGGTGGAAAAGTTAGAGTGCTCTATGTGTGTTCCAATTCCTTCTACCCTCAGGAAGAAGCAGAGATTGGAGTTTATCTCTCACTTATTTTGCACTAATCCTGGTAGTGGGTCTGGGGTAAATGCCTTCACTCTTACCCAGACTACACATTATGAGCCTCTTGGAATAGCCACTAAAAGTGTGTCTATCTTAAGACCATCTCTTTAGTCTCTGTGGTCTGGGGAAACTCATGAATGCAGAGCCCAGTCAAGTCTCAGAGCTAGATAACTAAAGAGCCCATCTGTGAGGTGGGACCTGTAGAGGTTGGGATACATGATGCACACACAAACTACTTCCAGGAAGAATCTGCAGACTTCATTTAGTCACTGGAGCAATTATCATCTCCATACATGCATAAAACGCATTTGACATAATTCAGCATCAAAATATTATTTTAAAAATTTATAGAAACCTAGAAAAAGAGCTTTCTTAATCTATTAAGAATTTTGACATAAAAATCTCATAGAAAAATTTCATGATCAAAATAAGACAAACTTTGATTCAAATAGGAAGCAATAAAATAATAACCACTATCATACCTTCTATTAGGTTGGTGCCCTAGAAGAGGCAATAAGGGAAAGAATGAAAAGTAGAAGACATGATGAGGGGAAATTTGTTATTATTTACCAATGACAAAACTTTTATATAGAAAATCAAAAAAATCTACAGATAAACTATATATAGAATAATTTTGCAAGTTTACAGGACAAAAAGCCGATATACAAAAAAAAATTCAATTGTAGAATTCTATACCAAAAACAAAAATACTAGAAATTAAAATTTTTTAAAAATATCGATTATAATGAAATCTCAAATCATCTAATACCTATAAATCAACCTATAAAAAATTGACACTATCTCAATGCAGAGAAGTATAAACTGTTACTGAGAGAAATTAAAGAAGTTCTAAATAAACGTGAGTACACATCTTGTTCATGAATTGAAAGACTAAATATTTAAAAGATGTCAATTTTCCACAAATTCATAGATTCGATGGAATCAGAATTATAATTCCAACCAGGTTTTTATTGTTGCTAGTGGTGGTGGTGGTGCTAGTGTTGGTTAATAGTGATAGACATTCTAAAAGGTACATAGAAACATAAAGCCCCACAAATAAACAAGGAAATCCTGAAGATTTCTAATACTATAGGACTTAACATTACTGTGTAACAAGACTTACTACAGAGCTACTGTAATTAAGATAGTGAAGTTTGGTACAACAATAGACAAATAGATCAATGGAACAAAACAGAGGGTGTATTAACATACTCAAATACCTATGGCTATTTGATTTATAACAAGCGGTACTCAGTGCAATGGAGAAAAGGTTATCCTTGTAATAAAAGGTGGTAGGGTAATTGCATCTCCACATGGGAAAACAATGAAACTTGACCCTCTAACTCAATACACAAAAATCAGTTTAGATTAATTGTAGATTTAAATGTGAAAGGCAATGTAATAAATATTCTAGAAGATAATATAGGAGAATATCCTCATAATCTTGAGGTAGGCAACAATTTTTCAAAGTACACAAAAAAAAATCATTCAGGATAAAAAAAGACAGACAATTGTGCTACTTTAAATTTAAGAATGATTAAAGAAGCAAAAGGCCAAGGTACAATGAGGAATAAATTATTTGTACTCTGTCTCTCTCTTGCTCTCTCTCTATATATATGTTTAATTATTATGTATCTATTATATATATAAATTAATCAGAAAAAAATCAATTAAAAAGTGGGCAAAGCTCTGAAGATGCACTTCACAAAAGGAGATGTCCAAATGGCAAATAGGTTATAAAAAGGGCTCAGCCTCAGCAGTTATGGAAGAAATGAGAATAAAATAACAATGAGATCTCACTACTTAACCTCCAGAATATCTAAGATTAAATTGATAACATACCAAGTGTTAATGAAGATGTGAAACACCTGGAACTCTCATATACTACTCCTGGGAGGGCAACTGGGAACAACATTTTTCAAAGCTGTTTGTCAATATATAATTAAGTTGAAGTTGCTATGCACTCTTAGTGACTCAGCAAATCCACGCATCAGTATACATTTTATAAAGAGGCTTAGATATAATCATCAAAACTTAAGTATGCAATTTTTCATAAAAGCACTATTCATAATAGAAAAAGATAAACATAAACCAAATATCCTTACACAGTAGAATATACAAATCATGGTTTATCAATGTAATGGAAAATTTTACAGCAATGAGAATGAATAAACTACAGATATACACATCGACAGGGGTATATCTTACAAACATAACTGATTTCTTTTACTGTATATGAAGTTCAAAAATAGGCAAGACTATTAGATAATGGAAGTTGGAATAGTGATTACCCTGGTGTAGAAAGTGACTGAAAGGATGTGAGAGGATCTGTAAAACTCTGGGAATGCTTTGTTTTGTGATCTGGATGTGCTTATCTGGTTTGTTCACCCTGGAAAACTATATTGAACTGGACACTTGTGACTTGTGCACTTTTCTATAAGTATGCTACAATTCATTAACATTTTATTGCAGAGAAACAATGATAGATGAGAGAGTCTGGCAGGGAAACAGTCTTGAGAATTTTGTGATTTCCTATTCACAGTAGAGTTCAACCATAGAATTCTGGGACAAAATAGTCATTACGGTTCAACTGAACAACTTGGGTACTGAAAAATGAGAAAATAAGGATAGAACTTATGTATGGGGGCCTGAAAGAGATTTTACTTGGTATAAAAATTCAACATTTATTAAATAAACATGGACATATTCACACAATGGAATAGTTATTAAAAATAACATTGTGAACTTGTTTCTGGGAAAGCAAACACATAAGGTGCCGAAAAGTAAAGAGAAAAATATGTGTTTATGGTGGCGTTTTGAAAGGAGATCTTTTAATTTTACAACAGCTAGTGTTACTAATGTGCACGTATGTGTACTAAGTCATCAAAATAATAGATGAGACAAAAATACTATGATGATGAATACTCCAAAACATTGGGTCTTTAGATGACTCCAGCCATAATGGACATCTGATAGCAACTTCATGAAAGGCCACAGTCAGAAACTGCCAATCTGAGCCCAGTCAACTAACAGAAGTGTGAGACATAATAATAAATTATTGTTTTATACCACTAAATTTTAGGGCAGTTTATGATGCAACAAAAGATAACTAAAACCGTGTTTATGTTTCCTGTGATTTACATAACAAAGTACCACAAACCCAGATGCTTACAACACTATTTATTTTCTCACAATTCTGGAGACCAGAAGTCAGAAGTCAATGTTATGAGACTCAAATCGAAGTGTTGGTAGGGCCATGCTCCATCTGGACGCCCTAAGGAGGAACTCATTCCTTGCCTTTTCCAGCTTCTAGAGGCTGCTAGCATTTCTTGGCTTCAGGAAACATCACTCCAGGTTCCCCTTCTGTGGTCACATTACCTTCTCCTGTTCTATGCATTGCAACCCCTCTTTGCCTCGTTCTTACAGGAACATTAGTGATTGAATTTAGGGATCCCCCACATAACCCAGAATAACCCATCATCCCAAGATTTACCACTGCAAGATTCACAACTGCAAAGATTCTTATTCCAATAAAAGTGACAATCTCAGCTTCCAGAGATTGGGATGTGGATATCTCTTTTTGTGGAGTGGGGGTGAGAGGGAAGGTTATTTGTCACCCAACCACAATGAGTAATTAAGATCTCTTTTTAGGGACCTCCCAGGATGTAACTGAAGGGAAAAAAAATCTAGGTATTCTGAGACTTACTCATTAAGAAGTCATATACTCTGAGAGTAATGACTCTAAATAAAGCTATTTTCAGATCATCCCTCCTCCAGAGCCCTGGTGATGTGCTTATGCTCTATGTTCTATGGATTAGAAGGAAATAAATTTTAAAATTTCAAAGAACTGTATCACTATGCTTAGTGAAATACTGAGGTCCTAGCAACGGTGTTTTGGGTCACTTTAAAGGTTATATACTGAAGGAAGGAACACTGCCATGTAACCACTAATTATCATCCACTTGATCATTGGGAGCCAAGGGTTCTGGTGGTTGTGCTACATGGGCCCTAGTAGGGCAGATATAAATTCTTAGGCCTAGCCTATCAAGATGGTTCTGAGGCATAGTTATTCTGAAGAGAGACTAAGTTGTCAGGTGAGGCAGCATCTAATTAGAGCACCACCCAGCAGTGACTGCTGCTCCTGGTAGAGCCAAGGTAGGGCAGACCTAAGCACTACAGGAGGACAGCACCAGCAAGGACAGAAAAATGGCTTCTAAATGAGACCAGCAGAGCACAGGGAACACCAAGGCCAGGAGGAGTAGCCAAGGAAGAGCTTTCAATGTATATAGGGATTGGGAAACCATGATATATTTAAGAACTGGCCCCATAAGCCCTTTTAGGATGAGGTATATTGCTGTGGAAACATAACAAGCACTTGATGTAGAAGGACAGCGTCTTCTTAAGTCAAAGACAGGTGTTGTTTCCAGGATTACAAAATGAAAATGAACTTGAAGTTGTCATGGATAAGCCACCAAGGAGAGGCTAAGACACAGAGATGGGAGACAAGAGACAGAGAAAATTAAGGGAAATATTTGTGCAGCTTTGTGCTGATGCAAAGCACAAGTATGTCACTGATATAATTTGAATATTTGTCTCCTCCAAATCTCATGTAGAAATTTGATCCCCAAAGTTAGAGGAGGAGCCTAGTGGGAGGCGTTTGGGTCATGGAAGTGGATCACTCATGAACATCTTGGTGCTCACCACCAAGTAATGGAGGAGTTTTTCACTCTATTCATTACCATGAGATCTGATTATCAAAAAGAACATGGCACCTCCTCCTCTATCTCTATTGCTCCTTCTCTGAGCATGTGATGCTCGCTCCTTCTCTTCTTCCACCATGAGTGGAAGCTTTCTGAAGCCCTCACCAGAAGCAGATGCTTGCACCATGCTTCTTGTACCACCTATATAACTGTGAGCCAAGTAAACCTCTTCTCTTTATTAATTGCCCAGACTCAGGTATTCCTTTATAGCAACACAAAACAGGCTAAGATAGCCTCCCATCTCTAGGTGCACGGGTGCATGGAATTTCTTTTCTTTTTTTTTTGAGACGGAATCTTGCTCTGTCACCCAGGCTGGAGTGCAGTGGTGGGATCTCGGCTCACTGCAAGCTCCACCTCCCAGGCTCACGCCATTCTCCTGCTTCAGCCTCCCGAGTAGCTGGGACTACAGGCGCCTGCCACCACACCTGGCTAAGTTTTTGTATTTTTAGTAGAGACAGGGTTTCACTGTGTTACCCAGGATGGTCTTGATCTCCTGACCTTGTTATCCTCCCGCCTCTGCCTCCCAAAGTGCTGGGGGAATTTCTTTTTAAAACTTCAACATAGAGTCAAGATTCCCATCTGGGTTACTACAGAGCAGAGTGAAGCCAGCATGTTTACCAACAGTCCCCCATATGGCAGAGGGGGCCTTGAAGCTGTGAGCTGAGGCTCACTAGGAACAGATAGGACAGAAAAAAAATTGAACTGATAGAAGCTATTGTGTGGCCTTTCCGGAGTTAAATCGCATCATGATTATTATACCATCAATGGCCCCTTCCCCTCTCTGCCTTACCTTCCTCACTCCTTTTGGGGCCTGAAGGGGTTATATGAGCCCTCTTTGACCAGTACTTAGTGTTCCCAGAATGTCTTATTATTTGCTGACATAGGTGAAACGCCTGCCTTATACCTGCCAGCTTCAGTTTCTCAGTCTCTCTGCTGCAGATTAGACTCGTCAACCACCTTTCCTTCCATTTCTGCTGATAATCCATCCCAGTAGATGCTCCTGGCCCTTTTCTGGGGTGGGAGGAGGAGGTGAATTAAATAAGGACATTTCTGTTTCTAGAGGAAAAATTTATGACATGACTTCATGGTATTCATCTCTTTGCTTGTGCAAAAGGTTTCTTAGCTCAATTATGGGTGTCTGTGGCCTCCCAGCCTCAAGGAGGTGTTATAAGATTGTCCTTTCTTCAGCAGTAAGTCTCTCTCCATATTCATCTCTATCCATGGACTCACAGGCTTTCTGAACCTATAAGAAAGATGAGCAGTTCATAGAACCTCTGCTACAGGACCAAATATATTGAAATGACTTTTTATGAAGATATTGAAACAACAGAAAAAGAAGACATGAGGATTGTTTCTCCTGAGGGTTCAATTATTTCGAGGGCCTGCAGCGAACTTTGATTGATAAATCTAACCTTTCCTTCCCTGGCAATAGCTTATCACACTGTGATAAAAACAAGTTAGAGAATGGAAAAATAATATTTGGATTTCAACAAAATAATGAAAATGCAGGGACTGTCTTGCAAGGTGAGAAAAGATTTCACAGTTTGATTAAGCGATGGCAGGAATCTCTTAAAACCTGGATGTCTGCATGATGCATTTAAAAATCAACCTTTTAAAATATGCACAACCCCCCATAAGATTTCTTGATCTCTCTGGGGCAGGATGTGCCACTACATTTCAAAATGGTGCCCTGTACGTTAAACTAATAAACATAATTTTTCAAGTACAGCAATGGCTGCAAGTATGGAGCTGGCAACAGTTTGTTGAAATGTGTTCTGCTTCTAAAACTGATTGCGTAACATGTTAAACGTCCAAATTCAGGGAGGTAGGTCTTGCTGATGATCAGGAGATTCAACTCTGTTAATAGTTAAGTGTGCATTGTTAAACTCTACTTTGACAGTTCCAGAAGCTACTGGGTTTCTTTCATCTCTTTGTTACTGTTTCCTTTGTGTCATTCTGTGTTTAGAAAAACATAGCTGTGTTACCTTGGGAAAGTTATATCATGTCCTTGGGCCTCAGTTTTCTTTTCTATAAATACCTAAGTTTATCTCCAGTACTGCTCAGTAGAAATTTGTGATAAATGAAAAACTCCTGTACTGTTTAATACAGTATCTATTATTCACATGCAACGAACAAACACTTGAAATGAGGCTACTGTGACTGAAGGACTGAATTTTTAATTTTATGTTTAAGTTTATTTAAATATAAATAGCTCATCTGGCTAGTGTCTACCAGAAGTACAGGTCTAGATATTTTAAGGACACTCTCCACTCTAAAAGTCTACCATTCATTAACTCAATCTAAATATTTCTGCCTTTTAACAAGCAAAAAATAATTTATGCTTCATTTGAAATTATTTTGAAAGAACTTTGTCTGTTTGGAAACACTGTATTCCTGAAATATTCTTCGCTTTATGAAACTTTAATATCACTAGTGTTTCCTGCTCTCAATGCCACCATAGTGATTATGAAAAATATTAGGGACAAATGAGGACAATTTCAAGAGATCATGAAGAGAGACCCTTTTTTGGATTTAATTTCATTATGAGAATGCTCAGAACATCAAAACGCTAAATATCTGAAGGTAAAAACCGTGCCTTTTTTTATAGTGTGTGATTTTCTATGGACAGCTGGAAAAATGTTGAGAGTTAGCTCTTAAAAATTATCTTTAAAAACTGCACATGTCTTTAAATCGTCTTTGGCTACTCAAGGATTTTATAGTACTTTATCCATTCCACTAACAATTTATTTAGTAAACAAATGCAGTTTCCATGATTACTACACATGTGTCTGTGCTCTCCAAAAGGCTGTATATTCTTTGAAGTTAGCAGCTATATTTATATCACAGCCTCCATACATATCACCATCTCCAGTGCTAATTCAGATTAAAAGATAGGAGATAAAATTTTAAATGTATTATTATGGTCATAAATATCCAGCAAATAAAACAGAAATCAAAAGCAAGTCTTTTTGTAAGCCAGAATATTAAAAAAAGAATTATCTGGTGCAAAACCTTATCTCTAATAACACTGTTGTATTTAGAACATGCATGTGTTAAACTTATTTTAAAATATCTCCATATCAAAGACTTCAAAGTTGTGTCTGAAAGATTATATCAAGAGCAAAACTAGTCATTTGGTCTGGCCAGCCTGGATTATTTATGCTAAGTAATTGTAAAGAGACATGGAGTTTTAAAAATTCATCTCTAATCTGATCTAATGGACCAACTGAGTCACAATAGAAACTACAGCTTCACTGGAGATAGGACATGACCAGTAAACTGTATTGTTACCTTCAGTGCAATCATACCTACAGAAAAATACATAGACTAGCATGCATTCACCAATATACAGAAGTTCTTCATTTGCTGATATTGTTAGGGGATAAGGTACTGTATATTAGGGAAACATTTTTTTTAAAACACAGATTTATTAAAAAAAAATTTAACCAATATTTAATTACAAATTTCAAAAAGAATATTTAACCATCACTTTTAGTAAATTTTTCTAAAATTAATACATTTATTAATTAGCATATTTAACATTTCCTTGATAAATTGGGGTCATCAGTTCAATCATCCTTTGTATTAATAACGCAGGTAGAAACAAGACAGGCATGCTTATTAAAACTGAAGATGACATAATGCTGCCATGGATAACTAATGGAACAGAAAAAAATCAAATCATGATTAAAAATAATCATAGGTGTAGTGTTCTGAATCTCTATATATGTAGTTTCAAAAAGGGATACCACAGATACAGGCAAGAGACTCCTGTGAAATTGACTGCCTTTTCCCATATTTTCTTCTTCCTGTCTTTTTTCTCCTACCTTAGATTGCTCCAGAAACAGTTTAAAGCTGCTTGCAAGGCAAACTCTATTGCTTGCTTACTCTCACACAAGCTTCACAATATGTCTATGAGGTACATAGTGTTGAGGTAAAATATGATTCATCATACTGAGATCAAGTATAAAAATAGAATTGAAGAAAGGATCCTGGGAGGGCAGTGGAATAGAAAGCACTAGAAATCTGTCTTCCCACCTGGACAGTTGCACTGGCTGACTCTGTCTGATGTAACTACAGTGGCCCCAAGTTATCTGTTGTTTCACTTTGCATGGTTTCAAAAATATTAAAAGGAAATGTCATAAGTGAACAATTTGTAAGTTTTAAATTGCATGCTATTCTGAGTAGTGTGATGAAATCTCATGCCATCCACTGTGTCCCTTCCAGGACATGAGTTATTCCACTGTCCAGAATACCCAGACTGTATACACTATCCACCCATTAGTCATTTGGTAGCCATCTTGTTTATCATATCCGAAAAAACAGTTTATATAGACTCTAGTAGTATCTGCAGTTTCAAGCATCCACTGGGACTCTTAGGACATATCCTTTTCAGATTATAAAAGGAATACTATGTTTTATAACTCTGAAGTTTGGTAAAGGCTTGAACCTCGCAGGGTAAGGATGGTAAATTGAGATTTATTCAGCAGTGGTTACCTATCACACACCCTTTATTCCTGTGCCTGGAGGTTGTTCAAGTGAGGCAGCTTGCACACAGCTTGTGGGAACCAGGGTAGACCATAAGGATCCTGTTCTCCCAATGCCAGTGATCTTTTCTTTTTTTCTTTCTTTTTTTTTTTTTTTTTTT
>NW_012121343.1:333598-336685 GCF_000951035.1 Colobus angolensis palliatus
TTTTTGATTGCTGATTGCTGCTTCTGATCAGGGAAATACAGAAATAGAGGTGAACACCCATTGTTGCACCTCATTGCCATTGTCACAAGCTGTTCTTCCATTGGAACAGAGGCAGCTTCCAAGGGATTTAAAGAATTGGTGCCTCCATGCCTCCCACCCCCAACTTATTTTTATCTTCTTTTTTCCCTTTTGGGAGCTAGACATTCAATACTAGGACACTCAGCATAACTGCATATACAGGAGAAATTAGAAAGTCATCAAGCATGCCCAGGGAAAAATACAGACTCAGAAAAGATGGGAGAAAATTTTAAGTTTACATCTCAGTCTGATCCTTGGTACAGAGACAGTCTAAAAATTATCAAAGCCAAAGTAAACCAAACAACAAAATTAGTAAATTCTGAGGAAGGAGGAGAATCTGATCACCAGAGTTAACACATTATTAGATTCAAATGTCCATTTTTCAACAATTCAAAAAATCACAAGCACAAAATAAATAGTAAAGGAAAAGAAAGAAACAACAAAACTATCCCTGAAAAAGACCAGATGGCAGACCTACTATACAAAGACTTTAAACAGTTGTGTTAAAGGTGCTCAAAGAACACATACTTAATACTTAAATATAAATATTTAAATTTAAATATTTAAATTGAATATAAATTCAGTTTAGAGTGCTATAATTTTAGAATATTAAGTGTAATCTTTATGGTAATCACAAACAAAATACTGATAGAATATATGCAAAATAAAAAGAGAAGGGAATTAAAACATTTCATTACAAAAGATCAACTAAACAAAAAAGAAGACAGTAACGCAGGAACTACACACAAAAGGATAAAAATCTATAATGTATGTAGAAAAATATAGCAAAATGACAGAAGTTTCTTATCAGTAATTTCTTGAAATAAAAATGGATTAAACTCTCCAACCAAAAAAAGATTGGCAAGATATATCTTTAAAAACGTGATCCAACTATGTGCTGTTTAAAAGTGATTCACTTTATGCTCAAAGACACAAACAGGTTGACAGTAAAATGATGGAAAGATATTTCATGCAAACAGTAACCACAAGGGAGCAGGAGTAAGTATATTAACACCACACAAAACAGACTTTAAATGAAACATTAATGCTACCCCAAATGCCCTACAGATTTAATGCAATTCCTGTTGAAATCCCAACATGTTTTGGAAAAATAGAAAAACCTATCCTAAAATTAATTTGGAATCTCAAGGGAACCCTGACAAGCCAAAGCAATCTTGGAATAAAAATTCCTCTATTTCAAAACTTGGTACAAAGCTGACAGTAAGCAAAATAGCATGGTAGTGGCATAAAAAGAGTTATGTATATAGACCAATGGAATAAAATAGTCCAGATAAACACTTGAAAACATGGTGAAATAAATTTCTATAAGATTGCCAAAACCAGTCAAAGGGGAAATAACTATCTTTTCAATAAATGGTGCTAGAATTTCCACATGAAAAAGAATCAAGTTGCAGCCTTAGCTAATACCATATACAAAATTAACTAAAACTAGATAAGAGGCATAAATGTAAGAGTTAAAATTATGAAACTCTTAGAAAATAACATAGGGCAGAATCTTCACAACATTAGATTCTACTATGATCCCTTGGATATGACGCCAAAGCACAGGCAATTAAAAAACAGACAAATTAGACTTTATGAAAATTAGGAGCCTTTGTGAACCAAAGGATACTATCTACAGAGGGGAAAGGCAAGCTACACAATGGGAGAAATTTGCAAACTATATATCTAACAAAGTATTGATATTCAGAATATATAGAGGATTCCTAAAAGTCAACAATAACAACAACAATATTAAACAACCCAGTTCAATAATGGGCAAATGACATGAATAGACTTTTAACCTAAGAAGGTATACAGACAGCCAAGAAGCATACAAATATTCTTCACATCACCAATTATTAGGGAAACACAAATTCAAACCAGTATGTGATACCACCTCATACCCATTAGAACGGTTGCTCTCAAGGAACAAAAAACAGAAAATAACAAGTTTGATGAGGATGTGGAGAAAATGGTATCCTTGTACACTGTTGGTGAGAAAATTAAAATGTTATAGCTGTTATAGAAAACAGTATGGTGGAGCCTAAAAAATTAAAAATAGAATTACCACATGATTCAGCAATTCCACTTCTGAGTATATACCCAAAAGATTTGAAAGCAGGGTCTTAGGGTCTTAAAGAGATATGTATACACCCATGGTTTGTTTTGTTTTGTGAGACAGAGTATTGCTTTGGTTGCCCAGGCTGGAGTGCAATGATGCGATCACAGCTCACTGCAACCTCTGCCTTCCAGATTCAAGCAGTTCTCCTGCTCAGTCTCCCAAGTCGCTGGGATTACAGGCGTGTGCCACCACGCCTGGCTAATTTTTGTATTTTTAGTGGAGATGGGATTTCACCATGTTGGTCAGGCCGGTGTCGAACTCCTGATCTCCAGTGAGCCGCCCGTCTCAGCTTCCCAAAGTGCTGGGATTACAGGTGTGAACCACCACTCCTGGCCATATATACACCCATATTTATAGCAACATTAGTTGCAATACCTATAACATGAAAGCAACACGAGTTTCCCTCAACAGATGAATGAATAGTCAAAATGTAATATACACATACAATGGACTAGTACTAAGCCTTAAGAAGAAAGGGAATTCCAACCTATATAACAACTGGAATGAAATTTGAGGATATTATAAGTAAAATAAGCCAGTCAAAAAATACAAATACTGATTCCACTTATATGGGAATGGGGTACCTAAGTAGTCAAAATCATAGAGACAGGAAGTGGAATTATGGTGGCTAGGGGCTGAGGAAGGTGGAAATGGGGAGGAAAAAACAAGGACTTAGAAACCAACTTCTAAACATGCAAAGTGTAGGGCAGGGTGTCAGACACTCATTTCCTACTGAATGTATTTTCATTTCTAATAGCTGTTCTTATTTACCAAGATCACTTCCTATTGATACCCTGTTCTACACTGTTCTTTTTTTTTTTTTTTTTAATTTTATTTTTTTATTATACTTTAAGTTCTAGGGTACATGTGCATAACGTGCAGGT
>NW_012121343.1:342550-361511 GCF_000951035.1 Colobus angolensis palliatus
AGCTGTTCCTATTCGGCCATCTTGCTCCGCCCTCTGTTCTACACTGTTCTACTCCCCCATCCTTACTCTCTCTATACAGACCTTCACACTCTTTGTGATGCTAGCTATTCATTAAAAATTCAATTGTAAGACTATTAGAATTAAACATAGAGTAAAATAACAGTGTTGGAATCAGTTGAAGAGTTTAAGTGCCTCTACCACTAAATGCAGAGCATGAATTTAAAGAAACAGACTTGGACTTTGCCCTTGTTTAAGATCTTTCTCAAGTATCTGAGGTAAATCTAAACTCAGAATTAATTTAGCAATGGAACTCACTGCTCATGCCCCTGCATTTTGTAATATTTTTAGAAGACATGGTGATCCTCCCTGCCCACTACAGAAGCTCAGGGCCCACTGGGCCCACTGTCTGTCTGAAATCTCAAGATTGTAGCCAGATGCCAGGTTTCCCAAAACCCTAGGGGCTTACATTTCAGTTTCTGAAATGCTCCAGTTGAGTGTTGCCCACCTCTCTCTCAGCTTGGAACCTAGTCTTCTATCCCTTTCCGTGGTCTGGGCAACTACCTTCTAACTTTAGGCCTCAGTTGTTTTAGCTCTAAAATGATAGATTTGTCCTTAATTCCAAAGTCTTCATCCTCAAGCTCTAAAATTCAGTGGCTCCTTGATGTATTGCTTTTTGTTCACTTGCTTTAATTTTAGAGCTAATTAAAGCCTCAGTTATTATAAAAGATAGTAGGTTACATTAGATAAGCAAGAAGCGCTTTCTAGTTAGAGTTGCTGAAATAGAAGGTGACTTAGCATGTTTTAAGATTCTGATGATCCATTCTCATGAGAGTGATGGGGGAAGGGCAAAAGTTAATAAAATACTAAATAAATCTTACAAATTAAATTAGCCAAGCTGCAGCTGATTAGTCAATATTTGAATAAGCTACAGAGAGCCATCACAAATTTCCCTTTATGGTTCTAAGTGATCCTAGTGAACTGAGTCCTGTCTTAAGTAACTTCATATTCAATGTTTAAAATAATCTTTAAAAATAGTGACAGTTGCTGAAAGAAGAAATATTGCCAATCAGTCCTAATCGATGTTTTGCTATCTAGTGCATTTGAAATAAATTTATTACTTTGCCTGATCTGTTTAATATTCCAAAGAGGGAAAAGTACATAAGAATTTATGGAGTCTCAGGCTTCCACATTAAAGTGTGCAATAAATTATAGTGTTATTTTGCCATGAAATTAACAAGCCATGGAAACCACACCATTAGCAAGGTATACAGTGGTAAACAGCAGGCAATGATGATGATAAAAAGCAAAATAGACTCTGGATGTTGGAGTAGCTGCCAATAAAGGAAAAATGAAATGCATTCATATGCGTCTTAGGCAGGTAAGCTCTTTGAGAACAATTGCTGTGAATTCTATATGCCTGTCAGGATATTCCAGTTCAGCTTCTATGGCTTTTATCCAAAGACACTGGGGAAGGGTTACTGTGGGTAAATTCAGACCCCTCCTCAATGTAATAGCTCAGCAACATGCATTCTGAACAGCAGAGTATCCATGGACCTTTTTCACACTGATTCCACTCTTCATTGCCACCTTGACAATGCAGGGTAAAGTGTAATGGGCTAAAAGGAGTTGAAAGAAAGAGAGAAATGGAGAGAAGGAAGGAGGGAGGGAAGAAGAGAGGAAGGGAAGAAAAAGAAAAAGTAGATATGGAATATTTCAACAGTTGTATAAAAAGTGGAACCAAAACTAACCTGAGGTTATCCTAAACTATTAGCACATGCCACAGAAACTTAAATGAAAACAGTAAGCCAAACTATGATTATTTTTTAAACTTTACGGCATATACCTATCCATGTTAAATTCATCTATATATTTTTATCCAATCATGGAGCGCTATTTTGAACATGTCCCCTCCAAAACTCAGGTTTTGCTAATGTGACAGTATTAAGAGGCAGGGCCTTTGAGAGATGATTTAAGTCATGAGGGATCCTCTCTCATTAATGGGAATAGGCCTTTGTTAAAGAGACTTCACCTGCCCTTCAGCTAGTTTTGCTAGTTTTCTAGCTTATTCTTCTTCTCCAGCCAAGGGAGCACACTGCATTCCACTCTTGTGGAGGATGTAGCCTCACCAGACAATTGAACCTACCCTCACCTTAATCTTGAACTTTTAGCCTCCAGAACTATGAGAAATACATTTCAGTTATTTATAAATTATGCAGTCCCGGGTATTATGCTGTAGCAGTACAAGAAAACTAAGAGAGCATTGTTTTGCAAGAGTATCTGGCTCTATCAGAGGGCATTTAAAGGTCAGATGACTCAACTTCAGCCAAAGAATTAGCCCTCAGGTGAGTTACTGCTTCTTTCTGGTTATGACCCGTTAGATCTTCCAGAAGTGTTTTCAAAAAACAAAAACCTAAAGTAGTATTAGGACAAATGCCTATAAAAGTTTTATAATATCAAAATTTTTATAGGAAGAATATCCTCATGGATTATCAACACAATGATGCCAACCAGGTCAATCTGTGCTGAGAAACTTATACAACCAAAAACACTTCCCCTCTCTTATACTGACAACAGCCTTTCTTTTGTAAACCTTCTGCTGTTCGAAAAGTTAGAAATGGTCATAGTAAGCCAAAAATAGACACTGGTAATGCCAGAGGCTTAGGTTGAAGACAAAGTCAGTCATCCAGGCTAAATTCCTGGTTTAAAAATTTCAATAAAAATGAATCTTAAAAACCACATGCTAAACAAGTGAAGCCAGATACAAAAGCATACCTAGTAAATTATTCAATTTATATAAATTCTAGAATAGACAAAATTAATATATAATGTTAGAAAACAGATCATTGGTTGCTTGGTGTAGGAAATAAGGGAATTTTTGCCAAGAGCAGGGAGGGGAACTTTCTAGAGGTTTGGAATCATTCTCTATCTTTATGGTGGTACTGACTACACAAATGTATACATTGGCTAAAATTCACTTAGCTGTTCACTAATCATATATGTATTTTATTGCATGTAAATGATTCCTCAATAAAGTTTATTGAAGACAAAGCACAACAAATAAAAGCCTCTCAATCCTCAAAGAAAATGTGCTGCTTTCTCCTAGGACACAAGATTGGAAAGAATGCATTGGTCTTCCCTACTTTAAAATATATCTAGAATTATCTACATCATTTTAAAGTGTCAGGCTTCCCTTTCAGAGGAACTCACTTATGTTTCAGTACCTTGATTTCTTTCCTGTACCTTCTTCCAACCTAGTGAAGTTTAGGGAAGGAAAATCAGCTCTTCTGTCATTATATAATATATTATTTCCAAAGCTATATAGATACATTTGGGCTGCACTTTGCAAAAGCTACCTCTTTGACACTCACGAATCTTAAAAAACAAACTATTGTCTCCACTGGAAGTTGGAAAAATTAACTTGAATAGTTGAGATTTGACATTTTTTTTCTCTGTGATTCTCCCTTCCACAGAGTGAGCAATGACAGGTGTGAAAGTGAGTAGGAATATCAAACAGATAAGTTTTTAAAAATTTTACTTGAAGTTCCAGGATACATGCGCAGAACATGCAGGACTGTTATATAGGTAAACGGGTACCTTGGTGGTTTGCTGCACCTATCAAACCCGTCACCTAGGCACTAAACCCTGCATGCACCAGCCATCTTCTCTGATGCTCCCCCTCTCCTCGACCCCACCGACAGGCCCCAGTGTGTGTTGTTCCCCTCACTGCTTCCATGTGTTCTCATTGTTCAGCTCCCAATTATGAGTAAGAATATGCAGTGTTTGGTTTTCTGTTCCTGTGTTAGTTTGCTGATAATGATTATTTCCAGCTTCATCCATGTCCCTGCAAAGAATATGAACTCATTCATTTTTATGGCTGCATAGTATTCCATGGTGTATATGTGCCACATTTTCTTGATCCAGTCTATCATTGATGGGCATTTGGGTTGGTTCCAGGTCTTTGCTATTGTGAATAGTGCTGCAATAAATATACGTGTGCATGTGTCTTTATAGCAGAACGATTTATAATCCTCTGGGTATATACTCAGTAATGGGATTGCTGGGTCAAATGGTATTTTTGGTTCTAGATCCTTGAGAATTGCCACGCTGTCTTCCACAATGGTTGAACTAATTTATACTCCCACCAAAAATGTAAAAGCATTCCTCTTTATTCACATCCTCTCCAACGTCTGTTGTTTCCTGACTTTTTAATTATTGCCATTCTAACTGGCATGAGATGGTATCTCATTGTGGTTTTGCTTCGCATTTCTCTAATGACCAGTGATGATGAGCTTCTTTTCATGTTTGTTGGCTGCATAAATGTCTTCATTTGAGAAGTGTCTGTTCATATCCTTCACCCACTTTTTGATGGGGTTTTTTTTTCTTGTAAATTTAAGTTCCTTCTAGATTCTGGATATTAGACCTTTGTCAGATGGATAGACTCCAAAAATTTTCTCCCATTCTGTAGGTTGTCTGTTCACTCTGATGATAGTTTCTTTTTCTGTGCAGATGCTCTTTAGTTTAATTAGATCCCATTTGTCAATTTTGCCTTTTTTTGCCATTGTTTTTGGTGTTTTACTCATGAAGTCTTTGCCAATGCCTAGGTCCTGAATGGTATTGCCTAGGCTTTCTTCTAGGGTTTTTATGATTTTGGATTTTAAGTCTTGAATCCATCTGAGTGAATTTTTGCATAAGATGTAAGGAAGGGGTCCAGTTTCAGTTTTTCTACATATGGCTAGCCAGTTTTCCCAACACCATTTATTAAATAGGAAATCCTTTCCCCATCGCTTGTTTTTGTCAGGTTTGTCAAAGAACAGATGGTTGTAGATGTGTGGTGTTATTTCTGAGGCCTCTGTTCTGTTCCATTGGTCTATATCTCTGTTTTGGTACCTGTACCACGCTATTTTGGTTACTGTAGCCTTGTAGTATTGTTTGAAGTCAGGTAGCGAGCTTTGTTCTTTTTTCTTAGGATTGTCTTGGCTGTACGGGCTCTCTTTCGGTTCCATATGAAATTTAAAGTAGTTTCTTCTAATTCTGTGAAGAAAGTCAATGGTAGTTTGATGGGAATAGCATTGAATCTATAAATTACTTTGGGCAGTATGGCCATTTTCACAATATTGATTCTTCCTATCCATGAGCATGGAATGTTTTTCCATTTATTTGTGTCCTCTCTTATTTCCTTGAGCAGTGGTTTGTAGTTACCTTTGAAGAGGTCCTTCACATCCCTTGTATGCTGTATTCCTAGGTATTTTATTCTCTTTGTAGCAATTGTGAATGGTAGTTCACTCATGATTTGGCTCTCTGTTTGTCTGTTTTGGTGTATAGGAATGCTTGTGATTTTTTCACCTCGATTTTGTATCCTGAGACTTTGCTGAAGTTGCTTATTAGCTTACGGAGTTTTGGGACCGAGACAATGTGGTTTCCTAAATATACAATCATGTCATCTGCAATCAGGGACAATTTGACTTCTTCTCTTCCTATTTGAATACCCTGTATTTATTTCATTTGCCCTATTCGTCTGGTTCACTCCTGCCCCTGCTGATGTCTCTGGAGGAGGCTGGAGAACAGCAAAGACGGGTGCTTGCCCATTCCTCTGGGATCTCTGAGTTCGAGAGGACAGCAACCCGATGCCAGTAGGAAAGCTCCTGTATAGGGTGTCTGGCGACCCCTGTTGGGAGGGTCTTACCCAGTTGAGGGGCATGGGAACCAGGACCCATTTAATAAAGAACTTTGTTTTTCCCTTGATGGAGGTGGTGTGCAATGCTGGGGGAAACTCACTCATCTGGGCTGTCCGGATTCCTCAGAGTTAGCAGGAAGAAAGACTGAGTCTGATGGTTCACGGAGACTATGGCCACCACTCCCCCTAGGCGTTCAGGCTCAGAGAGATCAGAGTTCTATCCCTTAGTCCCTGGCTGGAGTTGCTGGAATTCCTGTAATGGGCCCAGCCCAGTGAGGAGGGATGGGTCAGGGTGCAGCCTGAAGAGGCAATATGGCTGCAGTCGGCCACAGCCAGTGTATTGCGCTATAAGGAATACGTTTTGGGACCAAGCAGTCCAGCCTCCCTGGCTCCAGCAGGAGAAAAGTGCGACCTACAGCTAAGTCTTACGTAGCTTAGTGTCTTACGTAGGTTGCAGCCCCGGTTTTGGCTGCTCTCCCTCCCCTAGGGAGCTCAGACAGCTTAGACGGCTGGC
Organism: Colobus angolensis palliatus; assembly: GCF_000951035.1. Taxonomy (NCBI): domain Eukaryota; kingdom Metazoa; phylum Chordata; class Mammalia; order Primates; family Cercopithecidae; genus Colobus; species Colobus angolensis. The sequence continues at coordinate 348,739 of NW_012121343.1, forward strand.
AGCACCAGTGGCTGTGGCCGCCACTCCCTCGTGGAGCTCTTTTGTCTTAGACAACGGAGGTGGTGCCTGCAGTCCCTCCCACAAGGAGCTCACATGGTTTAGACAGCAGGCAGCAGCAGTGGTGATGGCTGCCCCTCCCCCTGAGAACTCGGTAGGCTTAGGCAGATTCCAGCAGCGAGGCTGTTAAGAATCTGCCCAGCTCCATAGTTGCAACCCAAGGCCCCAGTGGCACGGGTTCGTGAGTGGGATCTTCTGATCCATGGGTTACACAGTTCCATGGAAGAAGCACGGTTTTCCAGGCTGGGTCGCATGCTCACTTACCGCCTCCCTTGTCTGGAGCTATGGGCTCCCCTGCCCTGTGTGGCTTTCAGGTGGGCTGACCCACCACCCTGCTCCTCTCCGTAGGTCTCACCAGCCGCCGGGTCAGTGCTGATGACAGAACCTGGTTATCTCAGTTGCCCCTGCAGGATTCGCACGCTGTTTTTGTTCTTTCCGTTGGGAACCTCCAATCACACCGCTTCTAGTTGGCCATCTTGGCCCCGTTCTGCACATACATTTAAAAAATTACCTTGCTGCATTTATATTACAGAGATGACCCAATATGGTTAAAACTTACGTACATCTCTCTTAACAATCTATCATGAGACTTAGAATATAATCTTCATGAAGACCAGAAACTTTGACTCTTTTTTGTTTTATTCATTTTATTTTTTATTGATGAACCCCCAAAGCCTAGAATAGTGACTGGCAGTAGAAAATGACCACTACTTGTTTGTTGAACGGCTAAATGATTGATAAATTCTGGCTGTCAGTGTGCATCTCAAGCTGTCATTAAATCAGCAGTTTCTACAACAGAGTTTGGGAGGGAGTTATCAAGATATTTGTAGTAAAGGGTTATCATGACATATCCTTTCCTTGAAATAATCCAACTTCAAATGGGTTGTTATCCCAAACTTTATGGTTCTTACCAACATAAAAACCATTAGTTTCAGAAGATTGCAGTACACATTACATCATGGAATTTTTTTTTTTTTTTTTGAGACAGAATCTCACGTTGTTGCCCAGGATGGAGTGCAGTGGTGCAATCTAAGCTCACTGCAACCTCCACCTCCTGGGTTCAAACGACTCTCCTGCTTCAGCCTCCTGAGTAGCTATAATTACAGGCATCCACCACCACGCCCAGCTATTTTTGTATTTTTAGTAGAGACGAGGTTTCACCATGTTGGCCAGGCTGGTCTCAAACTCCTGACCTCATGATCTGCCTGCCTTAGCCTCCCAAAGTGCTGGGATTACAGGCCTGAGCCACCAACAGATATGATTTTTGATCTTTTAAATGCTATACCAATTTATTCTTTCCTCATGCCTCTTTTCCTTAACTTAAACCTGGCTTTTCACTAACAACATATTCCCTTCTCACTCACTAAGTTGTGGGTCTCTTCAACTCTCACTCCACTCTGGAAACAAAGAATCAACACCTTCCTGCTCTGTAATGATACTTCCAGGTCGTTATATTTTTATTGCCCTGAGGAATGTCAAAACAATTGTCATATCAAAGCCATTTGAGAGCCTGTAGCCCTAAAAATTAAGATACCGTGTCTTCGAAACCTATACTGGTTTAAAATTACCATAATATGGAAGTAGAGATTCAAAGTCATTTATGACAATCAGTGTGGGAAGCACCCTCCTTCTGGCATATCTAATGCTATATGCAGTAGTCTCTCTCTGGCAGGTATTAAGAAAGTGTGGTAATGGATGTTTTCCTTTTGCAGCAAAACATACTTGGCTTCAAAAAGGCTTGAAGTTCGTGCATTTTTCTTGAATTAGATTCCCCATTAATTACTTTATCCACAATGAGGAACTGTTGTAAACATTAAGAAGATGCTACTTAGTGTTTTTTTCTGCTTGTTGACTTTTCTCTATTTCATATTCCATTTAGTTGTCTGAGACATCAGAAATATGCACGTCTTTCTATTTTTTTTAACAGAATAATACATGTGCATGTGAGTGTGTGCCCACATGATGAACCCTTCATTAAGATAAAATATCATGAATACAATTTTAGGAAGCAGAGTTGTCTGAAGTTCTAGAAAATTTTAAAGCATTAATATTCCTGGACAACTTTACATTATCAAAATTTGCTCAAAGTTTTATCGACATTTAGGAAATTTTCAAATTTTCAACTATGATTATTTGTTAGCTTTATAATTATATATTATGTTAGGAATATATTATAATTTCCATTATCTGTTGTAATTTTTTTAAGTATTCCTCTCCTGGTTCTCAGAAGGTATTGTGTCATATACTAGTAAGTAAGCACGGACTATCAACATGATAGTACTTTATAGCAACAAGAACTACTCTAGCTTATCTCTATCCTAAGACAATGGACTATAAAACCACAGTATACAACTCCAAGTACTCCAAAGTCACAAAACATTTATCAACCCTAATTCAAAAAGAGCTACATATTCAGAAAATATATCCATAAAATTCATAAATAAACCACACTGTAACCTGCCACACATAACACACTGATTGTAATGTCCTGAGTCTCTCCCATCTTTAAGTAGCTGGAAATCATAACAAAACAGGATTATTTACCTTTGGGAGTCATACCAACTACCTCATTGCTTCTTTAGAGATAAAAGGAAATTAACTTGAATATCATGCAAAAAATAATGTTACTAATACAGAATCTTTTGTTTAAAGACAATAACTTCAATAGCAGTGGGAACTTTATCGCGGTAGGTTTCAAATAACCCCCATATCTCAGATTGCATGTGAATTATGAAATGCCTTATTGTGTCTGAAGCTATTTTATTTTCAGTAGTTCATTTTAAATCAAAGCAATAAATACTGAGGAATATTTTGGCCCTCAAATCCATAATCCATGTGGATTATGCCTTGGTAATCACTGGGACATGGTTGGAATCACAGATTGGCAGCGTTCTGGCCAGTCTAGACATTATAAATTATACAGAATCATTTGTGGGAGAGGGAAGGGGACTGAGAGATTCCTGTGAGGCCTCTGAGATGGCAATGTGAAGTCCTAGCATGTAGAATCTTCATCCTCAAGATGGGGAATGATGCTAATTGACTTCGGAAATACATTCCCAGTCTGACATTGAAAAATCCACTGTGTAGGGCACAGCACCAGCAAATAAGATGTGAAACACACATCTATTCATTTGGCCGATCAACACGCATTCACTTTTAAGTCTACTGTGTATCAGGTGTGCTGAGCTCTAAGCATATGATCCTGAACCAGAAATGTTCAGCTCTAGTCCTCCCAGACCATATTACCCAGCAAACTGTCTCTGTTGTAAATGACCAGGACCGATAAATTCTACTCAATGCTGTTTTCATAAGCTATCATCAGCAGGTGACCAATACTGTACAGGTTGCATTTTAAGCAGGTCTTATACTCTGTCATCCTGCTTTCAATGTTTTTGCTTTCCTTTAGTGGTCAGTTTCTCCCAGCTAATGAGGTTTGGAGAAAACTTTCCTAGTGAACAATTTCTTGTGGCCTCACTCTTTCACCACCCTCTCCTTCATGCTCTTGAACTAAGGAGAGCTTGATTAAAGTCACTTGCTGTAATCCTATTATTTTAAAATACGGCTGCTCCTGCTTTGAGAGATTTCTACTGGACCAATACGGTGGCAAAGCAGCACTGAAGCAGAAGCAGGTAAATTTCAAAATGACAGCTCTAAAAATATCCTCTCTCCTTTTGTTCTCTTTCCTTCCCCTTGCTCTGAACACCTATGCCCTGACGCATTGCCTCTACCCTTCCATGATTACTGCTACATAAAAGGTTTTCTAAAAGCAGAGACTATTTACAGTTTCATTTGCTCCTGAGTCTGTGTAAAAAATATTTTTTCCTGATTTTTAATAATTTCACACTCATGTTAACACAAAAACCACATTATTTCACTTATACTCTCTTCAACGTTATATTTATCATTTCTTTCATCTGGATCAACATTGAAGCAATATTTTAAAGACAATATTTTTCCCCATTGCACTTCCAAGTTTCTTGTTCATTCCTCCAGTCTCATTTCCAACCCCAATTAAGAGATAAATCACAAATATATAAGAAAGTTCTTTGTGCTTTTCCTGTACCAGCCAATTATTCTAATTTGTTCTGCCTCTAAAGAAGGGGATGAGAAATCAACACGAAGGCCGATTATGCGACCTGTTCCAAGAGAAAGATCTGAGGATAGTCGATTTACTAATGAAGCTCCGTGTGTTTTAAGGATTGACAGATACAATCATCTGAAATTTTCTTCCCTTAAATTCGTGTTTTTCACCAGATACACATCTTTCATATTGGATAATATATTCTTTAAGTTCAAGATACTTGGACAAAAACAAAAGAAAAATAAAAAGCAACCAACACATTTTAAAGTAATAATGCAATATTATAGCTATCACACTTCCTGGGAATTCAGCCTACTTTATGAGCACAATTTAGCACAAACCCATAAGAAAGCTAACAAAGCTCAAAACCACTTAACAATAGCCTGGAGAAGTAAAGGTCAAAAATGATTATTGCCAGGCCCAAGATACAGCACACCCACAAAAAAAAAAAAAAAAAAAAAGGCACAGGACAGGAAAATCTGGAAACTTGTGTTCTAATTACAGTTATTTCAGTAATCATTAGTGTGATCTGAGTGAACTCAATCTGCCCTACTTTTTCCCATTATAAAAACCTATATCATCCTCTCAGTAGAATAAAATATAAGATCTGAAAAGTTGCAGATCTCTTTAGGAAGGAAACAAAACAAAAATCATGCTTTCTAACCAAAATTGAATAATTCAAACAGCCAGTAGAATCCTAACAAAAGTTTTCCTTGTACCAAATTACATGAAGCAATTGCTTTTTTGAAAGCTATTTCTGATAATTACTAGACTTTTTTCCCCCAAGATGGCAGATTAGAGGCTTTTAGCAAGACTCAGCCACTTGGAAATAGCAAGATGATGCATAAACTCTCTGAGCTTTAACCAAGAAGGAAAATGGAAATCCACTGGAATCATGACAGACAGCCCACATTCTGGGAAGGAGAATTCAGGCAAACAGCCCCCATGATGGTGTCTGGCTGATAAAAGTGAGTGATGTCCTGTTATGTGTGAGGGTCAGAGAGCCTCCCTCTGTGACTCACTTTTCCACTAGGGATCCAAGTAACTTAAGCCAAGTGAGAGCACCTTGTTTCTCCCAAGCCTCAGAACTATCCTGGGGAGAGACTTGGAGACACTGAAAGGCAAAGACACCAGGAACAGCTGCAGGCATTTTCCCTGACCTAGGACTGAAAGCAGGATGCCAGTTTTAATCCAGGTTCATACAAAGTCAGCCATACTTTGGCAAACAGCAGGCATTTTTGCCTCAGGCCAGAGATTGGAACACCTGCTGTGGAGCAGCATAGGGGCCTTCACAGCCAGAATTGTGGAAAGTGCCTCCTCAGTAAGCCCTGGAATTTTGCTCTCCCTTGTCATAGGCCTGGGGTGGGAGGAGAGCTGCTACAGTCATAGTTTATTCTAGACTTGCATCAGGACTAGCTTGGTGACTTGAAAGTGGTGTCTGTGTGTGTCATCACTGGGTGCCACAGCCTGCTCCCCTCAGATCATAGTAAAGTGAGGCCCTCTCCACTCCACTCCCAGGCAAAACAGCAGGTATTCAGAGAACAGACTTGCCTGGACCAGCAGTCTGAGCTGCCCCGCTCTGCCTGGACATAGATTGTGGTGCAGTGGGACCCTCTCTGCTCCATGCCCAGACGGATCTCAAGGCATCTGGAGCACCTGTTTGCCTGGTTCAGCAGTAGGAGCCACCCTACCCTTCTTGTGCACAGATTACAATGCAATGGGGCCCTCTCTGCTTCGTGACCAGGCAGATATCCAGGCATCCACAGCAACTGCTTACCTGGTTCAGCAGCCTGAGCTACTCCCATCCTTCCCGTGTAGAGATTCTGATGCAGGGGGAGCCTCTTCACTCCACATGCAGGCAGAACTCCATGCATTTGGAGCAACTGCTTGCCTGGACCAGCAGCCTGAGTTTCCTAACCCTTTCTGTGCAGAGATAGTGGTGGATTGAGGCCTTCTCTGCTTGATGCCCAGGCAGATCTCCACACAGTCAGAGCAGCCACTCATCCAAATCAAACGCCTAAGCTGTCCCACCCTTCCTGTGCAAAGCAGGTGATGAAGCAGGGCCTTCTCTGCTCTTCCCCCAGGCAGATCTCCAGGCATGCAGAGCACCCACTCACCCAAATCAGCAGCCTGAGCTGCCCCACCCTTCCTATGCAGAGATAATGGTAATGCTGGGCTTTCCCTGCCCCATGCCCAGGCATATCTCCAGGCATTTGGAGCACCCAATTGTCTGGATCACAAGCCTGAGCCACCCCACCCTTCCTGTGTAGAGATTGTTGTACAGCAGGGTCCTCTTCACTCCACATCCTGGCAGATCTCCAGGCACCTAGAGTAACCAGTCTCCTGGATTAGAGACCAAGGTGGGACCTTGGAGGTTTTAGGACCAAGGAGGTTTCCCAGCTCCACACCTAGGCAAACCTTTGGGCACTTGGTGGTCACCTACTTGATTCTCCATAGCCACTTGTCTCTGCCATCAGGCAACCTGTAGATGGGCTTGCCTGGACTGGTCCTACCCATCTTGGTCCCACCCACCCCAACCACCCTGGAGCTGATCAGGGAGCTCAGAACACTATGCACTCCTTGGTTCAGAACACTGCCTGCGGCAACAGAGAGCTTCTCCAGGTAAACGAGGATCAAGTGTACCCAGCCACATTGCTTGCTCCCAGCTCTTACCCATATGCACAGTCTAGTGGCTTGTAGGTAGAACTACACAGTCCAATATTAAACCAAAGAAAGAACATAGGACCATAGCAGCAAAGCTGAAAAGAGGGGTGTGACTCAGACACAACAGTCTCTAAGTCACACCCCTGAGGGAGAGGGGAAAAGGAAAAGGGAAATAAAAGCCCAATAATAATATAAGGAAAACTCAAAAAAATTTTACCCGCACAAAAATAATTATAAAAATTTGAAGTGCCAACATCTCCAATGAGAAGAAATTAGTGCAAGAATTCTGGCGCTGTGAAAAATATTAACATAGTGACACCACTTAAGGATTGTACTAGCTCTCTATCAATGGTCCCTAACGAAAATGGAAACTCAAGAATGACAGATAAAGAATTCAAAGCATGGATTGCAAGGAAGCTCAAGGAGATCCCAGACAAGGTTGAACATCAACACAAAGAAACTTCTAAAACAATCCAGGAAGTGAAAGAAGAGATAAAACATCTTTAAAAGGGATCACTCAGAGCTCCTGGAATTGAATAACTCACTTTAGTAATTTTAAAATACAACTGAGAGCTTTGTTGGGCAAGCACAGTGGCTCACACCTGTAATCCCAGCACTTTGGAAGGTCAAGATGGGTGGATTAGCTGGTCAGGAGTTCAAGACCAGCCTGGCCAACATGGCAAAACCCCATCTCATGGTGGCATATGCCTGTAACCCCAGTTACTCAGGAGGCTGAAGCAGGTGAATAGCTTGAAGCCAGGAGACAGAGGTTGTAGTGAACTGAGATCATGCCATCGCACTCCAGCCTGGGCGACAGAGCGACATTCTGTCTCAAGAAAAAAAACCTGAAAACTTTATCAAAAGACTGGACCAAGTGGAAGAAAGAATTTCAAAGCTTGAAGATCAGTCTTTTGAAAAATGAACAAAGTCTTTGAGAGATATGGGATTATGTAAAGTGATAAAACCTTTGAATTATTGGCATTCTTGTGAAAGAAGAGAAAAAGTAAACATTCTGGAAAATATATTTGAGGGCATGAGTCAAGAAAATTTCCTTAATCTTGCTAGAGAGGCAGACACCCAGATACAAGAAATCCAGAGAACACCTGCAAGATACTATACAAAATGAATAGCACTGAGTTATATAGTCACCAGACTGTCCAAGGTCAATGCTAAAGAACAAATCTTGAAGGCAGCAAAAAAAAAAAAAAGGGGAGGTGCAGACTACATAAGATCACATACAAAGGGATCCCCATCAGCCAAACACCAGACTTTTTCAGTAGAAACCTTAAAAGGTAAAAGAGATTAGGGGCTGATTTTCAGCATTCTTAAAGATAAGAAATTCCAACCAATAATTTCATATTCAACCAAACTAATCTTCATAAGTGAGGAGAAAAAAAATCTTTTCTAGACAAGCAAGCACTAAAGTTGTTGTCACTAGACCAGCCTTAAAAGAGATCTTCAAAAGAATTCTAAACATACACATGAAAGAACAATACCTGCTACAACAAAAACACCTGAATACATAGCCCACATGCCCTATAAAGCAACCACACACAGTAGAAACTATAAAACAACCAGCTAACAATCTCACAATAGGACCAAAAACACACATCAATATTAACCTTGAATGTAAATGGTCTAAATTCCCCTACTTCAAAGGCACAGAGTTGCAAGTATGATTAAAAATAAATAAATAAATAAATAAATAAACAAGATCCAACTATCTGCTATCTTCAAGAGACCCAACTCACACATAACAGTCATAGGCTCAAAGTAAAAGGATGGAGAAAGATCTATCACACAAATGAAAAATAAAGCAGGAGTTTCTATGTTTATATGAGATAAAACAGACTTTAAACCAACAACAGTAAAAAAAAGATAAAGAACAGCATTACATAATGACAAAGTGTTTAATTCAACAACAAGAGTTAACTAGCCTGAATATAGAGGCACCCAACATTGGAGCACCCAGATTCATAAAACAACTACTCCTAGACCTATAAAAGGACTTAGATAGCTACACAATAATAGTGGGAGACTTCAACACCCCACCAACAGCATTAGACAGATTATACAGGTAGAAAACTATCAAATAAATTGTAGATATAAATTTAACACTACACCAATCGGACCTAACGGACATCTACAGAGCACTCCACCCATCAACCACAGAAGATAGATTCTTCTTATCTGCACATGAAACATACTCCAAGATCAACCACATGCTCAGCCATAAACCAAGTATCAATAAATTTTTAAAAAATATAATTATATCAACAATACTCTCACACCGTAGTGGCGTAAAAATAGTAATCAGTGCCAAAAAGTTCTCCAGAAACCACATAATTACATGGAAATTAAGCAACTTGCTCCTGAATGATTTCTAGGTAAACAACAAAATTAAGGCTAAAATTTAAAGGATTCTTAGAAATAAATGAAAACAAAGATACTACAAACCAAAATCTCTGGGATGCAGTGTAAGCAGTGCTAAGAGGAACATTTATAGTGCGAAACACCTATTTCAAAAAGTTAGATCTCAAATTAGCAATCTAACATCGCACCTAGAGAAACAAAAATAGGCCGGGCGCGGTGGCTCAAGCCTGTAATCCCAGCAGTTTGGGAGGCCGAGACGGGCGGATCACGAGGTCAGGAGATGGAGACTATCCTGGCTAACACGGTGAAACCCCGTCTCTAAAAAACTAGCCGGGCAAGGTGGTGGGCGCCTGTAGTCCCAGCTACTCGGGAAGCTGAGGCAGGAGAATGGCGCAAACCCGGGAGGCGGAGCTTGTAGTGAGCTGAGATCCGGCCACTGCACTCCAGCCTGGGCCACAAAGTGAGACTCCGTCTCAAAAAAAAAAAAAAAAAAAACAACAAAAATAAACTAACCCCAAAGCTAGAAGAAAAATAAATAACTGAAATTAGAGCAGAACTGAATAAAATAAAGAGGCAAAAATTTATTTTGAAAAAACAACAAAACCAAAATTTGGTCCCTTGAAAAGATAAATAGGATCAATAGACCACAAGCTAGACTAAATAAAAAGAAGGTCCAAATAAGCACAATAAAAAATGACAAAGATGACATTACAACCAATCCCACAGAAATAAAAAAGAATCTCAGAGACTGTTATAAATACCTCTAGACACACAAACTAGAAAATCTAGAGAAAATGAATACATTTTTGGAAACACACAAGCTCCCAAGATTGAATCAGGAAGAAACTGAAATCCTGAACAGACCCATATCAAATTCTAAAGTTGAATTACTAATTAAAAAGGTACCAACAAAAAAAGCCCTGGACCACATGGATTCACAGCCAAATTCAACCAGAAGTACAAAGAAAAGCTGGTACCAATCCTATAGACACTACTCCAAAAAATTGAGGAGAAGGGACTTCTCTCTAACTCCTTCTGTGAATTTAGTATCCCCTTAATACCAAAATCTGGCAAAGACATAATGAAAAGAGAAAACTTTAGTCCAAGATCCTTGATGAACATAGACACAAAAATCATCAACAAAATAATAGAAAACTAAATTCAGCAGCACATCAAAAAGTTAATTTACTGTGATCAAATAGGCTTCATTCCTGGGATGCAAGATTGTTTCAATATATGAAAATCAATAAATGTGATTCAGCACATAGAAAGAATCAAAAACAAAACCATTTGATCATCACAATAGACACAGAAAAAGTCTATAATAAAACCCACATCTCTTCATGATTAAAAACTCTCAGCAGGCTAGGCACTGAAGAAATGTACCTCAAAATAATAACAGCCATCTGTGACAAACCCACAGCAACATCATACTGAATGGACAAAGACTGGAAGCATTCCCTTGAGAACTGGAATAAGACAAGAATGCCCACTCTCACTAATCCTATTCAATATAGTACTAGAGTTCCTTGCCAGAGCAAGCAGGCAAAACCCTGCCAAAAGTCTTCTGGAACTAACAAGTGACTTCAGTAAAGTTTTCAGATATAAAATCAATGTATAAAAATCTGTAATATTTCTATTCACCAATAATTTTCAAGCTAAGAGTCAAATCAAGAATGCAATCCCACTTACAGCCACAATAAAATAAAATAAAATAACTTAGGAACACATCTAACCAAGGAGGTGAAAGATCTTCACAAGAACAACAAAATACTGAAAGAAGTCATAGATGACACAAACAAATGAAAAAACATTTCATGATAATGGATTACAAGAATCAGTATCATTAAAATGGCCATACTGCCCAAAGCAATCTGCTGATTCAATGCTATTTCAACCAAACCACCAACATCATTTCTCACATAATTGAAAAAATCTATTCTAAAATTCATATGGAACCAAAAAAGAGTCCAAATAGCCAAAACAATCCTAAGCAAAAAGCACAGGCCAGAGGCATCCCATTCACCAACTTCAAACTAAACTATAAGGCTACAGTAACAAAAACAGCATGGTACTGGCATAAATACAGACACATAGACCAATGAAACAAAATAGAGACCCCTCAAATACAGCCACACACCTATAGCCATCTGATCTTCAACAAAGTTGACAAAAATAAGCAATGGGGAAAGGACCATCTATTCAATAAATGGTGCTGGGATAACTCTGTCTATATGAAGAATGAAACTGGACCCCTACCTTTCATCATATATAAAACTTAACTCAGGATAAATTAAAGATATAAATGTAAGACCTCAAATTATAAGAATCCAAGAAAAAACTCTAGGAAATGCCATTCTGGACAATGACCTTGGGAAATAATTTATGACTAAGTCCTCAAAATCAGTGGAAACAAAACCAAAAATTAACAATTGGTATCCAATTAAACTAAAAAACTGCTGCACAGCAAAACAATCTATTGATAGGCAAAGAAGCTATAGTATGGGAGAAAATATTCACAAACTATATACCTGACAAAAGTCTAATTGCCAAAATCTATAAGGAACTTAATTCAACAAGCAAAAACTAACCCCATCAAAAAGTAAGCCAAAGAGATGAACAGACACTTTTCAAAGGGGACATATATGAGTCCAACAAATCTATGACAAAATGCTCAACATCACTTATCATCAGAGAAATTAAAATCAAAACTGTAATGAGATACCATCCTATAATAGCTAGAATTACTATTATTAAAAAGTCAACAAACAACAGATGTTGGTGAGACTGTGGAGAAAATGGAGTGCTTGTGCACTGTTGTTGGGAATATAAATTAGTTCAGCCCCCAAGGAAAACAGTTTGGATATTTCTCAAAGAACTTAAAACAGAACTGCTATTCAACCCAACAATCTCATTACTGGGTACATATCCAAAACATAATCATTCTACCAAAAAGACACATGCATTCAGATGTTCATCACAGCACTGTCCACAATAGCAAAGGAACAAAATCAGCCTAGGTGCTCATCAATGGTGGATTGGATAAAGAAAATATGGTCCATATATACCATGGAATACTATGCAGCAATAAAAAGGAATGATATCATGTCCTTTGCAGCAACATGAATGCAGGTGGAAGCCATTATCCTAAGTGAATTTACAAGGGAACAGAAAACCTAATACCTCATGTTCCTGCTTATAAGTGGAATATAAACATTGATTACTCATGGACATAAAGATTGTTAGGACAGACATTGTGGACTATTAGAGAGGGGAGGGAGCTAGTAGCTACTAGAGTGGAAGGGGTTGAAAAACTACCCATTGGGGGCCAGTGCAGTGGCTCACACCTGTAATCCCAGCATTTTGGGAGACTGAGGCAGGTGGATCACAAGGTCAAGAGATCAAGACCATCCTGGCCAACATGGTGAAACCCTGTCTCTACAAAAAATACAAAAATTAGTTGGGTGTGGTGGTGCACACCTATAGTCCCAGCTACTTGGGAGGCTGAGGCAGGAGAATCGCTTGAAGCCAGGAGGGGGACGTTGCAGATCACACCACTGCACTCCAGCCTGGTGACAGAGCAAGACTCTGTCTAAAA
>NW_012121343.1:361568-403271 GCF_000951035.1 Colobus angolensis palliatus
AATATATATATATATATATACACACACACACACACACAGACACACACACACACACACACACACACACACGTACATATGCCTATTGGGCACTATGCTCATTATCTGGGTGATGTGATCATTTGTATACCAAACCTCAGCATCATGCAATAAACCCATGTAACCATGTAACAAACCTGCAAACGCATCCCCTGAATCTAAAATATAATGTGAAATTTTAAAAATTAGTAAAAATAAAAATAAAGGTAAAGTAAAAATAAAATAAATTTTAAAAATAAAAGCTATTTTTATGTTTATTAGGATATGGAATTACATAAAATTACAGTTAAATGAAGTCACTAGTTGTTTTGAGAATCAAGGCCATTAAGTTTATATTTCAACTTTGACCTTGACACAGGCTAATGAAGAACCTAGCAACATGTCCCAGTACTTAATAGCCCCCATGAATGTGAGAAGTAGAATACACAGACAGGCCCCATATAACCATGTTCTATATATGACGGTTTTAATACAGGGCTTTAAATTCTTTGGCATCCTTTTCATCCAGAAGTGGACCCTATATGTTTTTGCCTTGAATTTGGGCAGGCTTTTTTATGGCCTCAACCAGTAAAGCAGTGTCAGTAAACCATGTCCTATTGACCAAATCTAGGCCACCTGCCCTCTTTTGTGAGTATTGAAGCACAACCCTGTTCATTTTTAGATATATTTTCTATGGTTTTCTGTACAACGGCAGAATTGAGAAGTTGCAATGGACACTGCATGGCTTTCAAATTCTAAATATTTACTGTTTGACCTTTTACAGAAAAAAGTTCTCCGACTCCTAAAATAGAGTGTAATAGAAAGGGTGCTATATAATATCTAAGACTAGGCCATAGAAGATCATTCAGCTTCTGCTTTGTTCTCTTGGAATGTTTGATCTCTGGACACTCCTTGGAACATTATTTTGAAAGCTACCCATTATGCTATCAGAAGTCTAAGGCACAGAGGAAGATACATGTAGGCACTCCAATTAACGCCCCCTGTTGGTCTCAGTCCTCAAGTCATTCCATCTCAGGTGCCAGATATGTGAATTAAAAACATGTAAATGATTCCAGTACCCGCCATTTGAAGTCCCATGAGCTGAAGCTCCAGGTATCAGTCGCGGAGTAGGGACAAGCCATCCCTGCTTTGCACTGTCTGAATTGCTGACCCACAGAATCTATGCACATATTCATATTTTTATTTCTATACTAAGTTTGTAGCACTTTGTTACGTAGCAATAGTTAACTGGAGCACCATTTCTGCATATAGGAGATCTATACTTTACAGAGGACCTGTTTAGACATTAGTGTTGCTGCTCCATTTAATATAATAATGTATACACACAGAGATATGAAATGTACACGTATATGTAAATTCTATACCTATATAAGCTAATCTGTGTTACCCATACAATCAGGGACTTTATAATAATTAACTGTTTTTTAACATTTCTTTTACTGTTTCCATAAACAATAAGTTCTTATGCTGTATAGAGCTTCTCTTTTAACCATCACAGAAACTCCTAAGAGATGTAATATTATTATATCTATTTCATAGATGAGAACACTGAGATAGAAAGAGACAATTTGCACAGGGGTACTCATCAAAGAAGTTTTAGAGTCAGGATTTGGACCCAGGCAATCAGGCATTATATCCTTACTCCTGGTCACCAAGCTATACATTGAGGAAGGGGACAGAAGCAGAATGATTACCTAATGTCCACGAAGCTAGAAATTTAGCAGGCATGATAGAAAGAAGACAGAGCTGAAGTCTCAAGTCCAAGGCTCTAGTAATAAGTAAATTCTACCTTCATCTAGATATAGATTTGTTTAATCAATGAAAAAGGGCTCTGCACATTTTAATGATTAAGTTTTCTATTATTAAAAAAAAGATAAAGAACAGAATATCACTAAGGGGAGGGAATTAAGTTATTTTCCAATGGCCTAAACTATTGATCAAAATGAAATCTTTATTAAGTATTCACGATATCAGAAGTTTTTCCCACTCGTAATTTTTCAATTTCTTTTTTGCCCTCTCTTGGCCAAAGTTCAACGCCTAACTCAACATTTTAGAAATAATATCATAAGATAGTTATGTCACACTAAGTCTCCATATTCCAATGCTCCCTGAAATGGAGACTCTAATTCTCTAAATAATTTAAGCAATAAAAAATTATACTTTTGGCATCAGTGGAAAGATAGGAGAAGTTGCTTATGTAATAAAGCAGTAAACAACAAGTTTTTGGCCAACTAGGTTGATTTAAATATAGATACTAACCCAAGTTTCTACACCTGTGCTAAAACCTAGTGACAGGCCACAGATGGTTTCTAAATGGATAAGTCAGTGCATTCAGCCAAATTCACTCTATAAAATGTGGTATTAGTAGTAGTAGCAAAAGACAGGGTTTGACTGGCCAACTAGGACATACATGAAGACCCCAAGATAGACAATATCAAGGACAAATTATATAGAGTAAGATATTGTTTCGATTATCAGTCCACAGAATGGGTCATCCAGGATAGAAAAAGAAACAGATTTGTTGCCAAGTAGGTGAAGCCAGAGCCATGGAGAAATGAGTGGTAGGTGGTTAGAGTAGCCCACTTCTGAGAACCACAGGGAGCAGTGTGAGGTGAACAGACATGGCAAAACATATCTCCATGTCTTCAGCTATTCCTTTCCAATTTGGCCACCTGGGAGGAATAAAATTTAAGAGATCATTGACCTAAGCAGAACATGAAATTGATCATCTGACCCAATGTGCATGAATTATTCCCCTTAGAGTGGTCAGGAATCAGATGCCATTCTAGGGCAGGGGTCAGCACACATTTTCTGTAAAAGGTAAGAGTAAACATTTTAGATTTTGTGGGTCATACTTCTCTGTTGCAACTGCTCAACTCTGCTGTTTTAGCACAAAAACAGCCATATACAATACATTAATGAATGAGTTTGGCTGTGTT
This sequence comes from Colobus angolensis palliatus, assembly GCF_000951035.1. NCBI lineage: Eukaryota > Metazoa > Chordata > Mammalia > Primates > Cercopithecidae > Colobus > Colobus angolensis. The sequence continues at coordinate 364,544 of NW_012121343.1, forward strand.
CCATAAGACTTTATTTACAAAACCAGGAGCCAAGCAGAATTTGATCAGTTGGCCATAGTTTCCCAACTCCAGTGCTAGCTTAGTGTTCATAAGAGACTGTGAGTCAACGAGTCATGAGACTAAATTCTTGTTCTCACTGTGCTACTTTCTACCTGGGTGAAGATGAACTCATCCCTTTATCTATATGGCCTGCTGTATTAAACAGCAGGGAAATAAAACAGACAGGAAGTTTATAAACAGAGAGAGAAAGGAGTTAGCTCATACAACTTTGGAACTATAATAAATTCAAAATCTGCAGGGTAGGCCACCAGGCTGCAGACCCAGGGAACAGTTGCAGTTCTGGCAGAATGCAGTCTGATAGCAGAATTACTACTTGCTCACGGGAGGTCAGGTTTTCTTCCATTAAGGATTTCAGCTGATTAGATGGGTCCCACAAACATGGCAGTCAATCTGCTTTACTTAAAACCCAACAGGTAGATGTTAATCTCACCCAAAAAAACCACCTTCACAGAATGACTCAGAATAATGTCTGAGCAAATATCTGAGCATCATGACCTAGCCAAGCTGACATGTAAAATTAACCATTTCAGCCACAGGTTCCTCATCTTTTAGTGGGCAGTTTGATTTATTTGAACTGGTTGGTCCCTCCGGGAGGTAACATTCTATCTTTAATTTTACACACAGCAGGCATTGGAGAGGAAGAGCCTATTCACTCAGATGACACCTAAAAAGATAAAACTTTGTCTTATTCTCTCTACAACTGACTAGGCAGAATGCCAAAAATACAACACCATTTGTATCTGCTTCAGCTAACATAGGATAGGTCTGGAACTGACCTATACTCCCGGGGGGGTGCCCATAGAAGGTCTGTTTCCATCAGTGGGAATCTTGACTTGCTGAGTTTGTAAGTAGAACAGTGTGTTGTGTTAAAAGTTGCCCAAGGATGTGAGTCCATGAGGCTGAGAACAGGAAAAAGAAATGAGCATTTGAAGATACAATTCTACAGCGTAAGAATATAATTCAGGGGCCAAACTGCTGCTGCTTTTCAAATCAGAACAAATCAAGTAAATTGGCAAAAGAAGAACATTGGTCATGATGGACGAAATTCTTTTCAGAAATGATCTCTCGAATGATTTGACTGAGTGTCGTCGACAATAATGAGTCTCCAGAAACCACAAGCCAGAGCTTCTCATTCTCAGATCCCTCTCCAAATATCCATAATAAGAATTTGGCATCAGTATTTTTTGAAAACTCCTCAAATGATTATGATGTACAACTAGGGTTAAGAACCACAAACATATCCAATTCTAGACACATAATAGAGATGTAGAGAGAACTGAAATTGAACTAGGGTTAAATAATAACATAAGCTCTGACTGTAGCTAGACAAGGGCTTATAGATTTAACAGGAGGAGAGGATAAAGAATACAAGACAAAAAAATCCAATGTTTCACATCTGTGTTTAGCTAATTGCAACTCAGATAATTCAAACAACCCATAGCACCTGAACCCTAACATGTGTTAACTGTTTTAAAAAATGTAACTGTTCAAGTGAATGTACTCGGAGAATAATCTGAAAGAAAAATATGAAATTTTACTTTCTGTGCTAGTTGCTTTCTATGCCTGTATGCTATTTTATTTTCCTAATACAAACTAGATATTCTTCTACAGTTTGTATAGATGAGGAAAATAAAACCAGAAAAGCTCAATAATTTTCTCATGGCCACTCATTGAGGGTATGATAGGCAGAATAATTGCCCCCCAAAGACATCCTCACCCTAGTCCCCCAAACCTGTGAATATTTTACCTTATATGGAAAAATAAAGGGGCTTCACAGATATTGTAAAAGTTACATCGAAATAGATTATCCTGGATTATCTCAGGGAACAAATCAAATCACATGAGTCTGAGTCTTTAAAAGCAGGGAACTATCCCCATCTGGAGAGGAAGAGAGAGGGAGAGGGAAGAAGAGGGAGGGAGGGAGAGGGAGAGGGAGGGAGGGAGAGGGAGAGGGAGGGAGAGGGAGAGAGAGGGAGAGGGAGAGAGAGGGAGAGGGAGGGAGAGAGAGAGAGGGAGAGGGAAGGAGAGGGAAGGAGGGGGAGGGAGAGGGAGAGAGAGGGAGAGGGAGAGAGAAGGAGAGGGAGAGAGAGGGAGAGGGAGAGAGAGGGAGAGAGAGGGAGAGAGAGGGAGAGGGAGAGAGAGGGAGAGAGAGAGGGAGAGGGAGAGGGAGAGAGAGGGAGAGGGAGAGAGAGGGAGAGAGACAGATCACAGTAGAAGAATGGTCAGAGATGCAACATTGCTGGCTTTGACAGTGAAGAAAAGTGGCCCCTGAACTAAGAACTGCAATTGACTTCTAGAAGCTGGTAAAGTCCAGCAAAGGAGTTCACCCCTCAAACCTTCAGAAATGAACTCAGCCTTGTCAACATCTTTATTTTAGGCCATTGAGATCTGTCAGGCTTCTGACATAAGAAAGTGTAAGATAATAGATTTTTAAGTCACTAAATGTACAGTAAGTTATATGACAGTAATAGAAAATATTAACAAAGACAGAGGTCCTGCAAGACTCAGGCTATGTATTCAGATCTAAGCATTTCTAAAGGAGGGTCCAGCCTTGTGACCCACAGCTGTAGTAGCTTCAGTGGAGCCTCACCCCACACCTGGAGTAAGAGTGGCCTAATGCAAAGCAGTGACAGCAGCAGTGAGGCTCTCTCTGCCTCACACCTGGGGTAGATGAGGACCTGATCTACCTCATAGATCAGCATAGGTAGACACTAGTGGCTCAAATGTACTAAGACAGCACATAGAACTAGTAAAATCTGAATAAGCTCTAGGAACTGTATGAATGTCAGTTTCCTGGTATTGATAATATACTACATTCACGCAAAATGTCAACTTTGGGGAAGGCTGGATGATGCATACACCGAGTTACCCATATAATTCTCTGTAACCTCTTGTGAATCTATATTACAACATTTAAAAAAATATTTAAGTGGGTCCAGCCTAAAATAGCAGCAGTGTAGGCATAAAAAAGATTAGTGAGGTTTATGTCAGAAAGACTAAATAAGCTGCGAAATAATAGCTAACATCTGATAGCAGGAGATTTTCATGACCCCAGCTCAAATAACACCCAGCAATTTTGGTTTTAATCCCTGGAGTTTAAAAAAAGAAATCACTAAAACAAAATTCCTAGGTATTTATGTAACGACAAGACCACTAGATTAGAGATATGGCTTCCTAAAATGATTTCAAAAGCAAACATACCAATTCAATGTATGTATTAGCTTTTAACAGATCAGTCATATTATTTCAGTCAGCAGTCCCCGACCTTTTTGGCACTGGGAGCTGGTTTCAAAGAAGATAATTTTTCTATGAACCAGGGTCGGCAAGGATGGTTTCCGGATGATTCAGGCGCATTTCCTTTATTGTGCACTTTATTTCTGTTATTATTACATTGTTATATATAATGAAATAATTATACAACTCACCATAATGTAGAATCAGTGAGAGCCCTGAGCTTGTTTCCCTGCAACTAGATGGTCTCATCTGGGGGGTGATGGGAGACGGTGACAGATCATCAGACATTAGACTCTCATAAGGAGAGCACAACCTAGATCCCTCACACCCGCAGCTCCCAATAGCTTTTGAGCTCCTGTAAGAATCTAATGCTGCTGCTGAGCTGACAGGAGGCAGAGCTCAGGTGCTAATGCGAGCAATGGGGAGTGTCTGTAAATACAGATGAAGCTTGTCTCCCGTGCTGCTGGCCCACTACTCACCTCCTGCCGTGTAGCCTGGTTCCTAATGGGTACCAGTCTGTGGGCCCAGGACTGGGGACCCCTGATTTAAATGGTATATATCTTAAATAACCAAATATTTCTGGATATCCAGCAATACCGTGTGGCACACAGGGTTTGCTCTGAGTTCAGTTTTGTCTTATAATAAGAGAGTAAAAGAAACATAAGCCTCAACTACAGTTGGATCTCATCACAGGAAGGCTAGATTAAAAGAAGTAGCAGCAATTCTTAAGCACCAAAGCTTAAGAAGTGGTTTCTAAATTTGGCTTTACATTAGAATCACCTGAAGAGCTTCTTAAACATCCTGATGCTCAGGCTGCATCCCAGACCAGTTAAATCAGAATTTCTGGTTCTCTGTTAGTGGGTTGAAATATTAGTAATTTTAAAGTTCCCTAGATGATTCCAATGTCCAGCTAAAACTGAGAATAAATAAGCAGAAGGGATGTGCTGTAAAGATCTTTTAATAACAAGATCTTTTACCCAATCAGATTTACCTCCCCCAAAATGGGTAAGGACGTCTAGATTTTGTCCGTACTTGCTTAATTTTAATTAGCACTGTGATTTGTTCAACCTCGATCATGTTTTCTCTAAATGTCATGTTAGCTGGTGACTGTGTTGAAATGGAAAGCATTTTTATATCCCCACTCCTACTTTCAGATACCAGTCTCCGCCAAGAAATGGAGAAAAGGCATTCTCTATTACTACTGCAACAAGTGCTGTCATAATAGCTTTAGTTAGTCCAAATCTTTGCTCTGGCTGTGATAAGCCTCTTTACCAAGTAGTGACCTATATTAAGAACAACTTGGTCCTCCATCAGGGCATGAAACTTTAGAGTACATGAAAATCACCTCGAGTGCCTTTTAAAACACAGATGGCTGGGTTCCACCAGAGTTGCTGATTCCATAGGCCTGTGGCAGGGCTCGATCATTTGAATATGGAACAGGTTAGAAGGTGATGCTGATAAAGCTGGTCAGGTGATCACATTTTGAGAACCACCGTTCCAGGGGCTTGAAATATTAAGATACTAATGGGGAAAACGCTTACCAGATCCAGATTACACTATCACTAACTACTTTTTGTAGGAGAAAAACATGTTTTGTTCTTGTTTGCACCTGTTTGTTCATATTGGAAGATAGTTTTTAAAAATTTTTAATTCACACATTGTAACTACATATTTATGGAGTAGAATTTGATATTTCCATTCATGTACATGGTATATAATGATCAAATAAGGGTAATCAACCGTCACCTCATCCATTTATTATTTATTTGCAATGAGAACATTTAAAAGCCTCTCTTCTGGCTATTTTGTAATGTACAACACCTTGTTGTTAACCATAGTTACCCTACTGTATAATAAAATACTAGAATTCTTCCTATCTTACTATGACCCTGTACAAATTGATCAAGTTGTCCCTATCTTCCCATCCCCCCCCTTCTCTCCAACCTTTGGTTATCACTGTTCTACTCTACTTTTATAATATCTTTTGTTGTTGTTGTGGTTGTTGTTTTGCTTCCACCTATGAGTGAGATCATGGGATATTTATCTTTCTGTGTCTGGCTTATTTCGCTCAATATAATGTCCTTCGTATTCATCCATATTGTCACAAACAGCAGGATTTCATTGTTTTTTCTGACTGAAAGTATTTCATTGTGTATGTATGCTCCTATTTTTACCCACTCACCCGTTGAATCAGTTGATTCCATGTCTTGGCTATTATAAATAGTGCTGCAATAAATATAGGAGTGCAGACATCTCTTCAACATACTGATTTAATTCTTTTTGGATATATACCCAGTAGCAACATTGCTGGATCATAGTAGCTTGATTTTCAATTTTTTCAGGAACCTCCGTACTGTTTTCCATAATAGCTGCCCTACTTTATAATCTCACCAACCGTGTGTTTCTTTCTCTCCGCATCCTCACCAACACTTATTATCTTTTGTTGTCGTTGTTGACTATGTTGTTTTTAAATTAGGTTGGTGCAGAGTAATGGCAAAAATGCAATTACTTTTACATAGAATGAATAAATAGCCATTTAAACAGGTGTGAGATATCTCATTGTGATTTTGATTTGTGCTTCTCTGATGATTACTGATGAACATTTTTAATATACATGTTGGCCATTTTTTGTATTCTTTTTAGAAATGTCTATCAAGGTCTTTTGACCATTTTTAAATCAAGTTGTTTGTGCTTTGCTGTTAAGCTCCTTATATATTCTGATTAATCACCCCTTGTCAGATGTATAGTTTGCAAATATTTTATTCTGTACATTGTCTCTTTACTCTGTTAACTGTTCCTTTGCTGTGCAAAGCTTTTTAGTTTGATTTAATTTCATTAGTCTATTTTTGTTTTGTTGCCTATGTTTTTGAGGTCTTATTTAAAAAGTCCCTGCCCAGCCCAATATTATAAAGGATTTATCCTATATTTTCTTCTAGTAGTTTATAGTTTCAGTTTTTACATTTAAGTTGTTAATCCATTTTGAGTAGATTTTTGTATATGGTAAGATGTAGAGATCTAGTCTCATTCTTCTGCATGTGTATATACAATGATCGTTTTCTTGATTTCTTTTTCAGATAGTTTACTGTTAGCATATAGAAGTGCTACTGCTGTTGATTTGGTATTCTGTGAATTCACTGAATTCATGTATTAGCTCCAACAGCTTTTTGGCAAAGTTTTTAGGGTTTCTATATATAGTATGTCATCTACAAATAGGGATAATTTTGCCTCCTCTTTTCCAATTTGTGTGCCTTTTAGTTTCATTCTTGCCTAATTGCTGTAGACACCATAGGACTTCCGGTACTATGGTGAACAGCAGTGGTGAAAGTGGAGACCTTCATCCTGCTCCTACTCTTGGAGAAAGAGCTTCAGCTTTTCTCCATTCAGTATATGTTAGTTGTGGGTTTGTTGTATATGGCCTTTGATGTGTTTAGGTAATTTATCTGTGTTGAGTGTTTTTATCATTAAAGGATGTTGCATTTTATCAAATGCTTTTTCTGTGTCTATTGAAATTATTTTTTTCTGGTGATTTCCTATGTCGCATTTATTTATTTGCATGTGTTGAACTATCTTTGCATTCCCTAGGATGAATCCCACTTGATCATAGTGAATGACTTTTTTAATGTGCTACAGTTTACTAGTATCTTGTTGAGAGTTTTTGCACCTATGTTCATCTGCGATATTAGCCTCCAGTTTTCATTTTTTTTGTGACTTTGTCTGGCTTCAGAATCAGGGTATTGCCGCCTTGTAAAATGAGTTTGGAAGTGTGGCCTCCTCTTCAACTTTCCGGAATAGTTTGAAGAAGATTGATATTACTTCTTTGAATGATTAGCAGAATTCAGTGATGAAGTCATTAGGTTCTAGTCTTTAATTTCTTTGATGGAATACATCATATTACTGATTCAATTCTTTCAATATTGGTCTTTTCAGATGTTCTGTTTCTGCATGACTTAATCTTGGTAGTTGTATGTATCTATGAATTTGCGTTTTTTTCTTACTTTTTAAAATTCTTATTTCTTTTTTTTTTCACCTTCTAACTGGGTTATTTCAGAAGACCTATCTTAAAGTTTGAAAATTTTTTCTTAAGTTTGATTTAGTTGGTTGTGGAAGCTCTCAGTTGTATTTTTTATTCCATTCATTGAATCTTTCACCTCCAAGATTTCTGTTTGGTGCCTTTTAATGATATTTATCTCTTTGCTAAATTATTCATTCATATAATAAATTGTATTTCATGATTTTATTGTTTGTATTCTTTTGTATCTCATTGAGTTTCCTTAAGATAAGTATTATGAAGATTTTTAGGCAATCTGTAAATACACTTTTCTTCAAGGTCTGTTTACTAGAGACTTACTATGTTTCTTTGGGGATGTTACATTTCTTTCCTTTTTCGTGTTTCTTGTCTTCTTACATTGATAGCTGCACATCTAATAGAACAGTAGCTTTTTCCAATTTTATGGAATAACTTTCATAGAGATATAGTTATTCTGTACATCTCCAGGGTCCTAAGGGTATTGGTTGGATATGGTACTTTGGCTTTGGAACTAGGTAGACTCAATAGCATGGGCCCTATGCAGTTTCTTCAGCTGTAATTTTTGTTGGTGATGTCTGTGATTACCTCAGTGAACTAGCCTCTGAAAGCATGCACTTCAGTGGTATAATTTTTCTGAAGGTGGGGGTGCCTCGCTGATTTTCAGGCTGGGCACACTCAGGAGTGATAGGATGGCAGGGTGTATGATGGGTTCTCTGGGGCAGCAGGGCCACTGCTGAGCTGGCTTTTGGGCCAGGCATGCACACATGACCACACTACTGTGTAGCAATGTCTCCAGGGAGATGAGTCTGCCAACAGACTCACTATTGGGCCCACCAGCTGTGTGGTAGTCTCTACAGCAGACAGAGCTGACGCCAGACTGGTTGTCGGTCTTGGTGCAGGTGCACACAGTGCAGTGAGCAGGTTACTTATGTGGTGGTAGCTCTAGGAGACAGGGCAGTTGCTGCTCTGTTAGGCTTGTTATGGGTATGCATTGGCACAGTGGGTTGACTGGCTATTCTGCAGCTGCCTTGCTTTGCAGATCCACCTGTTCTTTGGGGATGGGGGTACAGGCTCAGTGAAGCCAGGCTCGTGGTGCTATAAGCACTCATATGAACACGGTAGAATAACAGTGGAGATTCAAGAATAGAGGCAGTGGCTCCCGGGCCCCAGGACAGGACACACTCTCTCAGTAGGTCCAGTTTCAAGATGGCACCTGGTTGTTGCAGCTTAGGTCATAGGAGTGGTGGGTACACAACCTAGGCTCTTACTGTGGGGCAATGCTGCTGCATGAACTTTCAACAACTTTACAAACTGTATTTAGGGCATATAATGACTGAGGGACTGTCCTGTAGCAAGGATTTCTGGCATCTCTGGTAGCTATTGAGACCACTGGGAGTCTCCAGCTTACCTCTTCCTAGTAGAATAACTTTCCCTGACTCAAAGCTGATTGTGGCAGGGGAAACAGTGCAGCAGAGGCAGACTGTGTTGCTTCCTTCTCTATGGTGCTATCCTAGGCTTCTGTACTCCACAGGGATTTCACTGCTCCCTGGTGCTCTCCAGCATACTTTCTCAATCACTCCACTTGAGGTATAGTTACTTATTCATTGTTCTGGTCCCTTTTTGTTGTGGGGAACCAGCACCTGGCAACACTAGTCAGCCATCTTGCTCTTCATTATTCTATATCAAACCTTATTTGAAACGTAAACAGAATGAAGAGAAGAGAAAGAAAGAAATATATATTGCTATATGGATTGTCCATACTTTATGCATGTGGAATAAGTTTGTTTCCCTATTGAAGTGGTACTCAAATTTTGCTGCTCATTTGAGTTACCTAAGGAGCATTAAAAGACACTGGTTTCTGGGTCCTACCTCCAGAATCTGATTTAGTAGATTTGGAGAGGAGCCTGGGCATGGGGACTTTTTCAAAATTTCCCAAGTGATCCTAATGTGCAGCAAATTTGCAAACTGCCTATGGGCTACAAGTCAACTAGTGATCGGATAAAAATGTAAGACACATGGGCTGTGACTTGAGGTCTGTTTTTGTATGTATTCCATTTCTTCTTCCTGGAAGAGCTGTGCTATGGAAAATGACTGACAGTTGTGTTGATTGTCTGAAATTGACTGAAATTTCCAATTAGCATGAACAGGGAGGGAGAAGGGTTGAACACAATACTAATGTGTATCACTTACTTATTGCACTATGTGTTTAGCTAGATGCTGTTGCAATTGAGTTCAACTCTCCTCTTCATGCTAATAGTAATGCTTGTCCTAATACCTCTATAAACTTCTAAGCCTATAGGTAGACAGCATCACAAAGTATTTACCCCTCGCTCTCAAGTCCACTCCCCTCTCTCAACACATACATATACATCAAGGCACTTTGAGAGCAAAACAAACATATTGGCCTTTAATGCTTCTTCTATTCAGTCTCCTTTTTATCAGGAGACCTCAGAGTTCAGTGCAAGGACAAATGTTTGCCTTTTGGTGAGGAATGTAGACAGTACCATCAAAAGATAAATAGCCCTTAGGGAGAGGAAAACTATTTCAAAAAGGTTGATGCTCAAAGAAGGAAGTTTCAGTCATCTCAGCTTAGAGGTCAAATATCCAAAGTAAAAAAGCAAAAAAAAAAAAAAGGAAGAAAAGAAATCAAATCTAGCTTTTTCTATTGATATCAGGCAGCTTTCTTTAAAAATAAGAAAAGAAAAAAAATCTTAAACCTTGAATTTTCTTTCGTAATGCAAAGTATGTTTGCCTATCTTAGACTATCCCTCCTATTTCCTATATTACTCATAATGTTTAATTCTTGAAACAGCCACATGGCTGAAAACAGAAGCTAACCTCTTGCCCCAGTGTGAATTAAATCTTCTTTTTCTAAGACCAGCCTTAGACGTACATAATTATTTTCTCAGTTTGAAATAAGGTGCTGTGTTTTGCCTTTTCAATATACTTAATACAACTATAACAAACCTGTTATGATGCCACTTTGGTGATTTTCTTCATCCATGTAATTTTGAAAAATAAAATAAATTCATAATGTTCATGTGTGGTTCGCCCCTGGGGTGGATTGCTGTAACGTGAGGATATTGGAGCCTTTCCCTAAGTCATTAGAAAGCCTCCAGAAAGCAACCCCTGCTCTCCTTCAAAGGGGGAGGGAAGGAAAGAATCTTTAATCATAATAATCCTGAGTAAAAAAAAAAAAATCTTGGAAATATAACATCTGCTTCTGTGCTTTGTTATTTTGCAGGATAACAGTGATTGCTTTAGCAGCGTCTATTGCCATATGTGTACAATAAGTAAATGAACATAAAATTGAATAAACACATAAAAGAAGGATAAACCCACCCAGCTTAACAAATCCACTCTCTCACCTGCTGTGCCCTGAAACGCAAAAAAAGAAATCATTTGGATCATGAGGATTAGGAAAATAACAGTCTCTGTTAACAACATTGACAGGCAGTATAAGGATAATTTGTCTGATGTGGGGGCTAACAGTCTTGCCTCTTAATTCTTAATACTGCTCTCTTTCACCACTATCTTCCTAACCAGGAAATAAAATTTACCTATACATTTTTCTTAGAAAACAAATCAAAAGTTAATAGTCTGAACAGACTTTTTTTCTGACTGGATTTTTCCTCATTATTCACGTAGTCAATGTGTAAAACATCATTGTGAATTTAGGTGCACTAAGATCAGAAAATTTAAAATTGGTCCTCCCAAGCCATTAATAATTAACCCCAATATTGTATATAATACTAAAATCTTAGGGATCCTTTTAATATTTAAAAAGCTCTGCAAACATTAGTTAATTTGTCCTCATCATTTTTTGCATGCATCATAATTGGGAATTACTAAAGGTCCTTAATATTTGTCAATAAATACATCTTGGTTAACTGTTACTGCTGCATCAAAGTTATACTATTAATGAAAAAGCATATTATTTTGGATTTAGCAAAACAACAATGGGAGTAGATGATTTTTATATGCTAACATAGTGATAATTAAAATCAAAAATAAAACATATTTCATATATTGCTGGTCATTCTACATTGTAATTAATATCCTCCTTTTTTCCTGACCTTTAGTTTCTCATGTGTTTCTACTCTGAGGTAGCTAAAAGAATGAACAATGAATCCAACAGATCCAGGTTCAACTTTATGGCTAGTGCTTACTAACTATGGGATCTTGGGAAAGTTACTTAGCCTACCTAGGCCTTACTTTTCTACTTTAAAAAATTAGGCACAAAATAATCATCAACCTCACATATATTCTATAAGGGTTAAATGAAAGTATGGATTTAAATTGCTTAATATAGGACCAGTCACTTAATACGTGATCAAAAATATTACCTGGCACAATCATCTTTTTTTCCAATGGTGTTTTCTTTGTAATTATTTTGTCCCTTTTAATATTTGTCTCCTTCAGTGACATCCAAGTCTCTTCATTCAGCAAGTTACTCTTACCTTCTTATTAAAAAAAAAAAAAAAAACTTCTCTCTATTTCTAATGATTCATCATTCTTTTTATAACTTTTCTCTCTTACCTCCTCCCAACCATCTTATATAATAGACAGGTTTGCCTTGGAGCTAATGAGGCTTAACCTTCAGAGATCCACACTTTATAGGTACCTTATTAGATTCTAGAAGAAGCTCCAGAAATTAGTTCATGTAATCATATGCTTTGGGAAAAAAATTAAAGTGATCCGTTTTAACTTTAATTAGATAAGACACTGTCTTATTTTTTCCAAATTCCTCTCTATCATGTTCCTTTGGTATTGGGTCATACTAGAATGGCCATAGGCTTTTTGGGTATCTGGCTAAAGGAAAGTCTGAGTTGAGTCTATTTTGTGATTTAACACTACCATGTATAATGAAGTATTTATTGTTCTATTATTGGAATGGCATCCAGAAACACTCCTATTGCCCACACTACTGATTTAACTTGCACTAAGATGTGGAGGCACAAGAACAAAGGCAATCTTGCAACATATGTCCTACACTTCATACCTCTGAAAGCATGTGAGGTTGAAGATGAAAAAAAGAATTGAAATGTATGAAGCCAGAAGCTGTTCTGGATAAAATTATTTCAATCATCAGACATAAAGTGTAAGTAAAAGGTTGATTCTCACCAATGCTTAGTAAAAACAGACATTTTCTCCTGTCAATAATATACTTGATCAATAATGGAATGTGTGTGTGTGTGTGTGTGTGATGAGACTTGTATCAGAATTCCTATACTGCATAAACATGTAGTGGTGCTGAAATTACTAATGCATTTGCAACTGTACAGTATTTATGAAAAAGTAATCTTGATGGGTGCAGCACACCAACATGGCACAAGTATACATATGTAACAAACCTGCACGTTATGCACATGTACCCTAGAACTTAAAGTATAATAAAAAAAAAGAAAAAGTAATCTATAGATGACTCAAATATAAAATCAACTAATAATAATTAGACATTATTGATAATAAATTATGAAACCGAAAGAAACTTTTTAAAATTAATAATTGAAAGCAAATTCTAATCAGCCATGATAAAAGAAACCTATGTATATAAAATATACCATTTATTCCTTAGTATATCTATAGGAATATTATAAAGCAATTGTTACATAAAAATTTCTACTAAAAAAGTGGAAAAAAGTTTTCAGAGATATGCCAAGTTGTAGTTAAATTTTTAATATTGTTTCCAGATTTTGTGATATCTGTGGTATTTCACAGCATTTTACGATTTGTAATTTGAAGAGCTTCAGTTTCACTTAGGATGAAATATTTTGACCACTGAGAAAGCATAAAACAAATAAAATGACTAACACTCAATCAAAAAGTTCTAAACATACCAAGAGTGAGAATTATATGACTAAAATTAAAAGGGAAGAATAGACAATAGAAAGAGATTTGAACATGATACTTGTGTTATCAATCAAAGACTTTAAAATAATTTGGATTAATACGGTCAAGGAAATACAGATAGAAAATACATGAAAAAATAAAGAATTTTACCAAAGAATGGAAAAGTATAAAAATAATAAAATGGGCAGTCTAAAACTAAAATTACAACTAAACTTAAGAGTTAATAGATTGATTTATTAGCAGAAAATGTGGTTAGAGAACCATCAGGTCTCTCAGAGGACAAAGAGGAAAAATGCAAGTAGAAATATAAATAGGCTTGTGGAATATGGGGAAATAGTTGAACAAAGGCATTTTTCAAGTTTGAAAATGAGAAAGAGAATGAAGCAGAAGATATATTTGAGGATAAAATGACCAAAAGTTTTCCAAAATTGATTGAAGCCTCTGATACACAGATTCAGTCAGTTATGAAAACCCTGAATAGAATAAGTAGAAAGAGAATTATATCTAGGCAATTGAAAGAATCCCGAAAAGCAAAGGGAAAAATTCGAAAACATCTAAAAGGGAGTCATGATGAGAGAGGAAGATGCAGTGCCTTCAAATTAACAGAAAAAAAACCACATTTGAGTTCTGTAGAGACCATGGAGGCCATATGAAAACACATTTTATATTAATATAATTTTTAAAGTGTCAAACTGGAATTTTGTAGAAACGAAAAGTTTTTAAAATGGAATTAAGATAATTTCAGACCAAACTATTAGGAGAATTTATTATGAGCAATTCTTTATTGAAAGAAATATGCAAGGAGTTACTGTGAAAGAAAAAAAAAAAAATCCCAGATATTTTAAATCATGAAATACAGGAAGAATGGGCAAATACGTGAATAAGTGTCAATGGATTTTGACTATATAAACCAAAAGAAAAATGCTTCATATATTTTGAAATATGTTTAGGCTAAAATGCGTCAAACAATATAAAAGCTCAGCAGAGGGACAAAGAAAGTTAAGTGTTAGAAAGTTACAGATTCACATAGAAATGGCAAAAGAAAAATAAACTATAATAGCTCAAGTTTTCCTGTTATAATCCCTATAATAGTCATGTAAAGGAAATTATAAAAAATAAAAGATTAAACTTAAAAATGTGAAAGAAAAAAATTATAAACAATTTATTAATTCAAATGTGAAGAAGACAAGAAAGTAAAAGAACCTCAAAACATTGGAGGATAGGAAATAAATATGTTAGATGTTGATCCAAGCAGTTCAATAATAACAAAGCAATAAAAGAAATAAATACACCATATACAACACTAAAACAGTAATATTTGAATTACAAATAAACAAGAAGTTGCATTTGTTGCTTAGAAATGATTCACTTTTATTCTAAAGATCCACAACGATTGTAAGTAAAAGGACTAAAAATAATACACTATGCCAAAAAAAAAAAAAATTGCGGGAAAAAAAGGAAATATAAAAACAACATTCAATGCTAATATCAAAGTTAACTTTCAAAAATATAATTACAGACATATGTCATAGTGATAAAGGTGAAAATATACCATGCCTTAGTCCATTTTGTGCTGCTGTAACCGAATACCTGAAACTAAACAGAAATGTATTGACTCATGATTCTGGAGGGTAAGAAGTCCAAGATCAAGGGGCCAGCATTTGGTGACAGCCTTTTTGTTGCCCTATCCCATGGCAGAAGGCAGAAAACCAAGAATAGGTGAAAGAAAGAGAGGGAGAGCAAAAAGGGGTGAACCCACATCCACGATAATGACATTAATCCACTTATGAGGGTGGAGCCCTAATGATCTAAACATCACTTCTTAGAGGTCCCACCTCCCAATGCCTTCACAATAGCAATGAAATTTCAATGTGAGTTTTGGAGAAGACAAACCTTTAAACCATAGCATACCAGGAATATTAAAATTCTAAATCTTTAGGCACTTGGTAAATTAGATTCAACATATATAAAGCAAATATTTACAAAACTGAAACAAAAAATAAGCAAATCAACAGTCTTAATAGAATGCATTACATTTCTCTCAATAGCTGATAGAACAGGCAAAATATCAGTTAATATATGAAAAAAAATTTAATTTAAAATGGATCTAATTACATATGTAAAACTGTGCAGACAATCCATATAGGACACACGTATTTTACAGGTGCACGTAAACCATTACCAACTTTAAACTGTGTCATTTCAGAAACTGTGGAAACATATTTTGATTGAAATCATTCACAGTATATAATTTGACCAGAGTAAATTTAGGACAAAAATTAACAATTCAAATGCACTAGGAAATCCTCACATTCTTGGAAATTAAGTAATAAACATCTATAAAAACAACAGAAAAACCACCTGAGTCAAAAACAAAATAACAACAGAAATAACAAAAAGTTTTAAACCAAATGATAGTAACGACAGAACCTACCACAGTTCGTAAATTGAAGTACGACCTACGTTAAAATGACGTAGAGTCTTAAATGCACGTAGAAAAAGATGATAAACTTAAAATCTGTGTTCTAATTTTCTAGCTAAGGTAGGCAGACAAAGAACATTAAATCAAACTCAAAGAAAGCCAAAAAAATGTCTCTTAGAAAACCTGCCAGGTTTTTAATGTATGAAAATCTATGAAACGATTTTCAGATGCTGACCAACAGGCTGCACGTTATTCTCATCCCAGAAGCGAGAGAAATAAACCAAGAGAGCTCTATGACTGCACTCACTTACTTCTTGGGGTCGGTTTCCAAGCTGCTGTGTAGGAAGAGGAAATACAAACAAAGCCTGAGAGAATTGGGGACTTGAATAGATAGGGATGTTATCTCAGGGAAGCCAAAGGAGCTGGAAATTGTGGGCTCAACTACTGGAAAGGCAGATCCTGAACTGACAAAGGGCTCTGAAGATGTGTAGTAAGGATGTCTTGAGTGTTTAACTGAAGATTTACCTGTATATGTGTGAGATGAAACTACCGAAGGTAGAAAAAGAATCATTTTGAGTAACCAGAACAATCCCTACACATCAAACAGACATAGGGATAGCTGGTGTATACCCAACCAGACTAGAAAAACCTTGGAATATACAGAGTATCAAATAGAACCCACAAAAGAAATGATTTGGCCATATACTAAAGAGCATTCCATGATCCACTCTTAAAAGTTTAAAAGCAAGCCTTGAATCATTGAACTTTAATTACATTCCTTTAAAAGATGTTGGATAGTACATCTTTTAAAGGAATATAATCAAAGCCAACAACCAACAGCAAGCATTTTCATTGTCCAATCTAAAACTTTTAAAAGTCCTGGCTTGCAAAACAAACTGAAAAACAGTAACAAAAATGAAATAATAACTAAAGATATAGAAATAGAAAATATCCCAAATAAAAGGAAA
The DNA here is from genome assembly GCF_000951035.1 of Colobus angolensis palliatus. Lineage (NCBI taxonomy): Eukaryota > Metazoa > Chordata > Mammalia > Primates > Cercopithecidae > Colobus > Colobus angolensis. The sequence continues at coordinate 381,108 of NW_012121343.1, forward strand.
AAAAAAAACACTAGCCTTTAGGTAATGAACATTTTCCATATCATTGTAACAGATATGGTTATAATGCCAAAAACAATAAATATGGAACACTTATTCAATGAACACAAAAAAAAAGTCAGTGAAGGAGGAAGAGAGTAACAAAAACAGGTGAGACAAAACAAATATGAAAAGGGCATACCCAAGTACAACTATACCAAAAATTGTTGAGATGCTGCTCGATTTTCATTTAGTTCCATCCACAAGGGCCTCCCTACAGCTCTTGAGAAACTTAACAGTGCACCAGCCTGTGTTGCCTTTCCTTCCTTCCGGCATCACTTGTCACTTCACTTTTCCCTAATCTTTGTTGTCCTGGGTTTGTAAGTTCCATGCAAGGTCTGCCTCAAGCTGGGAGAAGTGGAAGACAGCATGAATGAGTAGGAACAGCAGTTGTCCTTATTAAGTACTTACTGTGTACCACATACTGGCTCATCTATAGGGTATAGGATGAAAAAGACAGTTACTTACCTTGAGGTAAGTCTAATGAGACATACATAGTTATAAAACAATCACAAAACTGTCTAACTACTAGGCCAGACATGGTGGTTCTTGTCTGTAATCCCAGCACTTTGAGAGGCCAATGTAGGTGGATCCCTTGAGGTGTGGAGTTCGAAACCAGGCTGGCCAACATGGTGAAACCCCGTCTCTACTTAAAATACAACAATTCACCAGGTGTGGTGGTGTGCACCTGTAGTCCCAGCTACTCACAAGGCTGGGGCAGGAGAATCACTGGAACCTGGGAGGCGGTGGTTGCAGTGAGCCAAGATTGCACCACTGCACTCCAGCCTGGGTGACAGAGTGAGGCTCCATCTCAAAAAAACAAACAAACAAAACTGCCTAACTACTGAATATGACTAGAACTTCCAAACCCATCAGCACTTATTTACAAAAGATCAGAATTGTCCCTACTTGTGACGTGCAGGTACATCAGGAATTTTTTGCTTTGTATCCTTCATGTGTATAATGATTATTTTTCTATACCCAGATTTGGACAGCCAGAAATACATTATTGAGAATTACTATTGGAGAGGCTTCTCAGCTGGGAAGCTATTATCTCATTAATATTCCAGGCCAAGACATTGGTCAGAGACTGGTGTGTAAACATCAGATTTTGTGGCAATTTTTGAATAGGGGAGCAAGGAGACTTCAGTGCCTTGTGTAATATTTCACTTCTTTATAAAATCTTTGCTTTGGGTGAGCTACATTAGACCAGGCAGTAGCTTTGCTCTCTGCCACTGTGGTCACTGACCTACAATAGTTTAATAATTTATTTGTAAAATGCTTTGGTATATGCAGAATGGAAAGTATTTCATTTTACATCCTAACTCTCATGTCCTGGGTTTCTCCAAGCACTTTGCAAAGTAATTAATTTAATTACATTACTGGTTGCACAGTGACTTTGCAAGCAAGTGGAAAGTGCTGCATATACTTAGTAGTTTACATAAAGGTCAGATTTGTTCTTGGGAAGAAAATATTAGATCCATGCAATTCATAAATATTTTTTGAAATCACACTATGTTTCAGGCACTGTTATAAGCATTAGCATCTTAAAAATGAGAAATGTGATTTAAAAATAAATGAATAAAGGGAAAGATGGGATAAGGCAGAAAACAATTTTCATTGGGTATTCCATAAAGAATTCTATGTGGATGTGGCATTTGAACTGAGACCTGAATGAGGCAAAGGCAGCTGCCAAAAAATACCTTGGTAAAGTGTATTCCAGGCAGAAGCAACTACTGTGGTGTTTCTTAAACTATCCTCATAGTTCACTGCCACATATATACCTCTCAGAAGGAAGCAAAGTTTAACTTTATATCCAGGGCCCCGAGAGGAAGAAGTATTTACTGACCTATAGCTGTCAGGCTTACGTAAGCTCTACCTCTGATTAATAAAACCACTCACTGGCTTTAATTCCATTTCATGTCATTCAGATTGTGAGCAAAAGTATTAACAATAAGGAGGGAAATTTGGAACATGGTGAAGTTCAGGTGTCTGAAATACCCAGGTAATGGAACCCAATGAATAACTAGGAAATTGGGTCTCCAATATGCCTGTAGAACGGCAGAGTAAGCTCAATTCAATGTCGCGCTCCTACTCTTAATATATGGAAATGTGAAGTGAATTTTGAAAAATTTAAAAACATGTAGCTGAAACTGAAAAGAAGAAAGACATATCTCCACTCTTCAGAAATGATGAGAAAAATAAAATCCAGCGTTATGAGAGCAGGCGGAGGCCCACAGGGTCTGGTCCTAAATCCAGGCCATATGCAGATAGGAGCTGGAGCTGTAACTCCAACATCATCTGGGGGCCATTCTTCAAGATGGAAGAATATCCATGAGCTGATACAGAGGTCCTGGGTGAAGTCCCTAAGGGGCTGTTCAGTCCATAAAAGAGCCCAGAGAAGTAGCAAAGAAGATTGACATCTGTCTGAGGTCTTCAGAGAAAACTTCAACAGCTCTAAAAAAGATAGTCCTGTGTTGTTCAGAGTTGTGATAACCATGTTGCCATTGTACGTTCTGAATGATACAGAAACTGTAAGGTGATTAATTAATAAAACAATAAAGCTTGTGCAGCGTGGATATTGGAATAAATCCTAGGACCCCATCCGAAACAAAATTGAAACCACTTTAAAGGGAAATGTTTGTAAATCAGAGTAGACAGTATCTCAACCAGAAAGAAATAATAATTCTCAGGAAGTGATTTTCGTTATTCAAATATTCTATGCATTTTCATAGCCATGCCATTGCGAAGAATTCTTAAAAAATACACAAACAATTCATTCACATCTTATATGTCCCACGACTCAGAGAAAAATTCACTTGAGAACTGAACCTATGGGAATTGGAAGGCATTGTGTAGAGAGAAGGCTTTTGCTATTAAAAATTTGGACATCAGAAAGATAATATGAATTGCCAAGTATCACGTATTTTCTTTAAATATTTTAGAACACAATAATAGAGAAAATCCATGTATAAATGAATATTTGAATATTTAAAGAATCAGAAGTCTGTTATCTATAAAGACTTTATAAGTCTATGTTTTAAATAAAATCCCCGGGAGGTACAAAAGTTGTCTGGTGACAGGTTGAATAGGCTTGAGAGAATTTCATTTGTTTACTATTCTTACTCAGCTATCAAAACCTTTCCAGAGCATCCTGAATTTCATAGAATGATTCAACTATGAGAAGGATATTTTACCAAAAGCCCTGTTCTTCTTTTTGGCCTGCTCTTCGTGTTTGCATTTTTAAAAAATCTGGGTGGTACATGATGCTATTACATATTCCCTCATTTAGGCATTAATCCATCCAAACCTATACTTGAGATATCCAAGTATCTCAATATTGTAATTGAGATACTTCAGTTATATTCAATAAATAATATTTAGATGAATAAATGTCCTTATTGTCATAGTAAGTACCAAGAAAAATCATGAAAATGGAAGATTCTAGCTACACAGAAGCTTGTAATTGTGTTGAAGATATAAGATATGCTTACGGAATCACAATTTGTTATATGGGACAGTCTCTAAGTTCAAAAATGAGATTTTGTAGACACAGCCTGAGGACAAAGAAGGGACGGTTCATTATGGGCTGAGTATATCGACAAATGGACATTTGAGTTGCAATTTGAGATTGACCTTAAAAAAGAAGACTTACTTTGATCTTTAAATAGGGGTCTATGGTGATAGCATGTGCACAGCTAGTGTGGCCAATATGTGTGTTCCTTATTAGTGCCATTATTCAAAGATAAACCAAACGTAACTTTGCATTCATGGGTCCATCTCAGTATCCAAATAAGATGGCAAATCCTACTTCAGTAGCACTAATGAATGATGCAGTCTTTAGTGAAGAGATTGCCAGGGAAAGGGGAAGGGTGAGGCTCACGTCCTACATCACAAGACATAACTTAGTAAATTCTTTGTTTCTCTTTCTCCCCTCCACAAAAATCCTCTTCGTCTCCCTACACATCTCTCTGCTCCCAACTCCTTCTACATACTCCTCTAGCCACCTTTCAAAATCTTTCTGGATCTCTTCATTTTCATTTTATTACACCACAGTTAAAACATCTCTCAGGCTCTCCAGTTTGCATCACCAGCAGTTACTCCACAAAGACGAACAAAGAACACTTCTCAGGATCTACTCTCCTTTGAAGGGGAGAGGCCATGAGAAGTGACTATCAATAACATAAGCAGAGAGTAGTGACTTGAAATACTGTGCTGTTTTTCCTAGTAGATATTAAAGCATGAATACAGGGAACTTTGGGACACTGGGAAGACCAGGAGCATTTGTCAATATTTATTGTTATTTCCAGAATAAAACACAACCAGATGGCAAGCTCTGACAGGTCAACTTTTTCGGAAGCTGCTTTCACATACCTGGGGACAGATCACTTGACTACTGGGGTGTTTTATAACCACACCTGTTTCTTCTTTCCTTTTTTCTTTCTTTGCAGGCATATATATGGCACCAGTCTTTCAAATCATAAGAAACTTCCCATAAGTCCCTTGCCAGGCAAGGTTAAGCTATTACAACCTGAGTAGATTTTTGAATAAGCTGGCTGGTTGAAAGCACAGGAAAAGAGCTGGGTTTTTCTCTTTTGACAGGCATATAATGGGTCATGGGAAGGCGGTTCAAAAAGTCAGTCTCCATGTGAGGCCAAGGTTAAGATAGAGACTCTAGAGGCCAGAAGAGCAAAGTAACTACAGCAATTCACACGCTTCCAAGAGCAGCCCTTTATATCCGAGGGATTGATTTTTCCCACTATTTTTCCAGTAACTCAACTTGCATCTTTATTAAGTGACCCTAGAGAATATAATGTGACAGAGAAGGCTTTGGTTTTCTTAGCCCAAAGTCAGGTATTCTCAGTTTACTGTCCACTCAAATTAAAAAGAGAGTTTTATAGGAGGGACTGAATATAATGGAATGAACTTTTTATTTCAACCCTTTACCTGAATGTTCTTTTGCTTAGTTTCAACTTTCCACTGACATGCCTACATTAATATATTTTAAAGAGTAATTTGTTAAGTTGAAAGACATTTTTTTCACTCTGTGCATTTGCTATGATTTGGCAGAGTCAAATTACTTAGCCAAATTGTTTCTATATTGCCAAAGATTATATTCTGAACTAAATGAAAATTGGTGTTTCTTTGCTCCAGTGCTAACTCAACTGGAAGGCAGAACAAGGAAGGATCCTGTAGTAGTCCGTTTTCACACTGCTAATAAAGACATACTAGAGACTGGATGATTTATAAAGAAAAAGAGGTTTAATGGGCTTACAGTTCCACATTTCTAGGGAGGCCTCACAGTCATGGCAGGAGGCAAAAGGCACGTCTTACATGGCAGCAGGCAACAGAGAGAATGATAGCCAAGCACAAGGGGTTTCCCCTTATAAAACCATCAGACTTTGTGAGACTTATTCACTACCATGAGAACAGTATGGGGGAAACTGCCCCCATGATTCAGTGATCTCCCACCAGGTCCCTCCCACAACACGTGGGAATTATGGGAGCTACAGTTCAAGATGAGATTTGGGTGGAGACACAGCCAAACTATATCAGACACCTACCCATTCAGAGAAGGAAATTCAGCCTCTGTCGTCCCAGGTCCTTTAACTAAAAATAATGTAAATTACCATTGGTTCCCTAAAAATTTGCAGACTTTAGAAACAGGTTTGAAACTTTCAGAGTCATGCAAATACTCTGATGTAAGAGTTGGAAACTAGATATTCCCTGTTTTAAATCTAACCAAATGCTTTTACTTCTTTTTTTTTGTCACCCATATTACTCTGTATTTATTATTTTCCCTTGATATGGTGCAATTTTATCTTTTTTAATGTCTTGCTTTTCTATTAGCCTAATTATTTCATCCTTTCTCATTTCAGTTTACTAATACACATTACTCTGCATAATTTTTATTACCTTTTTCTTTCTTATTCTGAGATATATGCAAAAATAATGCTTTAGGAAATACTATCACTTTACCCAGACTAAGAGTCTATATCTATTTTTTTCTAACTTTTAGATACCTTTTGGGAGAATCAGAATATATACCTGTACAAATCACAATTCTTTGGTTAAAGCTAAGAAAAATATACTTTTGCTAGCTTAAAAGAGAAAGGAATGTATTGAAAGGATATGGGAATCTCCTTTAACCAAGGAGGGTATTGAGACAGTGGAGCCTGAGGCACAGATGGTTCCCGGGGAGGCAGGAGGAAACCAAGAAGGGTTTAATCTTTCTCAGTGTCTCTTACAATTGCAATTGCTGCCTCTTTCTGGTCTTTCACTTGCCTGCACTACTGTTTTCTCTCTCTCTCTTTCTTTCTCTCTCTCTCTCTGTCTCTCTCTCTTTCTACCCACCCCACCCTGTAGCTCTTTCTTCTCTCACTTTCTCATCTTTGCTTCTCCCTGCATACCTCTTTATTCTTCTTTTGAAGAATGATTTTTGCAAAACTACAATGGTTTTGCAATCCAGAAGGTGTAAAATGATCTACAGATAACTGCAGTTTTTATGTGTGTGACAATGTTCCAGTTCCAAATTCTTTGGAAAGGAAGTCCATTATCAAATCTGGCTCAGTGGCCATCCCTGATTTAAACAAATATGCCTAGGGGTAAGGGTCACATGGTATAAACACAACTCATTCACTTTAACTATATAGATAAAGATAGAAGACAAACATATTTTAGTATTTTTAACTATCCCCAAAACTTAGTAGTATAAAACATCAACTATTAATTGTACTCATGATCCTGTGTGTGATAAACTGGGAGCATTGCACAGTGAAGGATTCATCTCTACTCATAAAAGATGGGGACATTTAAAGTAATTACACTGTGATAGGTTTGACAGGGCCCTTCTTTTTGTGCCTATACTTTGGCTAAGGTTTTTCCATTGGATTTATGCAGTCATAGACCCCCATTCTTCACCAGAATTTTGTTAGGTTTGGTTTTCTCCACCCTTTCTTTCAGCACTTTATTTGGCTTTTATAGCCTTTTGTATTTACTTTATTCTCCATTATCATTGTGAAACAACTTTGTTTTCCTGTTCGGATGTTGAAAAGTGGACAATAGTACTTCCTGCGCTTTACATGTTACAGGTCAGTTTTAGATGGCAAGGTCAGATAACCCCAACTATTTCCAATAACGTAGTCTGAGACATAATTCGATATAGGATGAGCAATATGTTTTGTGTCGAAGTGTGTAGGGCTTATTATACCTGATCTAGTTCCAAACTGAAAAGATTTTAAGATCTGTATCTTTGGATAGTTTTTCTATGCTGTCCTTTGGAGTCAGACTGTTAATGTGCAGTCTGGCACCTGCAAATAATGTGGCTTTGGGAGCCAATTGTGTTTACTATGCGTTTTATCCAGGGAGAATCTTAAAGTCAAAATAGTGGTACAACCTGAGTGACTATTCTTTCTTCCAATTTCAGTGCCCAAGTTGCTTTTTCCTGGTTTATCTGCATTCCCCCCGGCCCTGTTTATATTAAATATTTCTGTAATATATTGGATCAGGCATATTGCGTATACATATACATATATATATATATATATATTCTTTTTTAAGAGAGATGGGTTTTGCTATATCACCCTGGCTAATCTCAAACTCCTGGGCTCAAGTGATCTGCCCACCTCAGCCTATCAAAGTGCTGGGATTATAGGCATAAACCACAATGCACAGCCCATATCTTTTAAAAGAGATAATATCTTCACAGATTATTTAACTGTGCTTGCTGTTTCAGTCACTAGCAGAGTGCTGCTACTTCCAGTGCTTCTTTTTATATTCCTAGTTGAGATTACAAAATGAAAATTAAAAGTGTGTCTTCTATTTGGAGATTGTAGAGATAAATCTTGATGATAAAGACTTGATAAATTCTAGAAACATAAATTTAGAACAAATATTTTCCCACTTATAACTATATGTGAATCCCTTGACTTGATCTTGTAGAAGAGACAAAGTAAGATTCTGCAGGACTTTACAGTGGAGTCCTCACCTGAAACAGGGAAGCAAGATATGATAGTGCCTTCTCCTGGAGACAATAGGAGGTTAAAAAGGAGTAAATATTTGGAAACCACTTGGGACAGTGCTTACCTCAAAGGCAACACAATATTGATGTTTATCAAATTAAAAAAACTAAAAAATAAATAAAATACAGTCAATTAAATAAATGTATTCCTGATATTAAACCACCCTTACATTTCTTGGATGACCTAAGTCAGTCATGCTTTTTTCTCACTCTAGTGGACTTAGGCAGGTAATGTAGTGGTTTAACATTTTGCTTTTATATCCATGAGTGAATCTGGCTTATAAATCTCTTTTTCATACAGTTCTTATTTATGTTCAGTATCAACATTGTATAGGCTTCATGAAATAATTAAAGGAAGATTCTTTTTCTACTTTCTAGAAGTTTTTGTTAAGATTGATATTCTCTTTGTTCTAGACGTTTGATAGAATTCACCTCCCAAATGAACTGGTATTTTCTCAGTGAAGGATTTTAAACAATTGATTTAATTTCTTTAGCAGTTAAAGGACTCTTTCAGCTACGCATTTCCTCTTGTGTCAGTTTTGGTAAACTTTAGGCTCTAGGAAATTGTCCATTTTAAGTAAATGTTCAAATTTATTGACACCTCATATAGTATCTTAACTGTAATCTTTGCTGATGAATTGCCCCCATTCTTTCTGCATATAATTTATTTGTGTTTTCATTTTTCTTAAAATGCTTGTTTTGTTTAAATCTTTTTAAAGCACTATCATTTGAGTCTAGAAATCACCTCAATTTTATATACTATTTTTCTGTTTTGTTAAGTTCTGCTCTTATCTTTATTATCTACTTCTTTCTATGTTCTCTGGGTTTATTGTTTTGCTTTTCTTTTCCTTCCTTTTCTTTCTTTCTTTCTTTTTTTTTTTTTTCTTTGAGACAGAGTCTGGGTTTGTTTCCCAGGCTGGAGTTCTGTATTATCACACCTGGCTTGTTTGTTTGTTTGTTTGTTGTTGTTGTTGAGAGACAAGATCTTGCCATTGTTGCCTAGGCTAGTCTGGAACTCTTGGGCTAAAGCAATCTGCCCACCTCAGACTCCCTAAATTCTGGGATTACAGGCATGAGCCACTACACCTTCCCTTTTTTGCTTTTCTAACCTCTTAATTTGAACACTTGCTCATTAAGTTTAACAAATCTTTTTACTTGTGACAAGCCTCTTTGAAAGTCCCAAGTTCCTGTAAGTCTATAAGGGTCAGCTCCTCCACATTATTGCTGGTCCAAGACTTAATTCACTCTGTACAATGAACATGTTGGCATTTCTTTGCCCTGTTGACTATTTTGTCTTTTACTACTTCTTACTTTCATTAGAAGGGAAGCCCTACAAAAATATTTTTTACATGCTGAAGGGACAGAAATTGATTAAAAATAACTTCTTTTCAAGATCTATCTACTAATATAATCAAGCAGAAAATATGATATGCTATTTTTCTGAAAGCAGCATCATTTCTCTCTTTACTTCCATGGTTTATACCATTGGGTTTTTAGCTTTCTTGATTACATGTATTTTTACATTTGTTTAAATTCTATCTAGCATCTTTAAATTGTACCTAGTTCCTTGTTTATATTCAAATTGTGTGTATATATAACTATATATCGTATATGATATATAATGTGTTATATTATATATAATCATATATTATAATTCAAATTATATTATAAATTCAATTATATACAATTTTATATTTATATTACAAATTCAAACTTATATCACAAATTCAAATTTTACATATAATATATATCTATGTAATACATATTTATATATACATTTGTATATAAATATATATTATATATCATATAGTTATATATCATATATTTATAAAATATATAATTTATATATTATGTATATATCTGAACTATATATAAAATATAAAAATATTTTAAAAATAAAAAATATTGCATAGTACATATATTTATATGTACTATATAGTAGTATATTATAATATATTATATATATTTATTTATTTTCTATCCTGTACCTGATCATTCCAACTTTCGGTAGTTCTGGGAATCAAATTACGTTATTGTGTGTTTTTGCTGATTCACTTTCATTGCAGCTGATGTTTTCATTATTGTGTGAATTTGGATTTTGAGCTCGTGTTTAGCTAAACTTTGTGGCCAGAAGATCAGGGTTGAGAGTGTACCTCTCCAGAGGGGATTGACTTTTGTGTTTAAAGGACTACCTAGCTGGGAGCACTTTAGGTTAATTTATTTGCTTTTGTTTCTAGAACTACAAACAAACTCGCAGCCCAAACACTCTGAAAGCAGATGTGGGGTTCTAAGTTCTCAAGAGTTCCTATCTTGTTTTCTACTCGGAGAAAGCGCCAACAGAATTCGTCTTAGTCTTCCTTTGGCAGTAGATATTTTCCTGGTCCTCCTTTGAATTAAAGACCAGGCTAGGTACAGATTCTGAGTTCTAAGTTCCCGTTTGGTATGGATAAAGTCTTACCTCCTGCCTTCCACACTGTCTCTGCCATTAGTGCAAGTCTTTAGGTCAGATGTCAGCAAACTATGGCCCATAGGCCAAATCCATACAGCTATTTTTTTATAGCCTATGCACTATGAGTCATTTTCCTGTGTTTTGAGTAGTGACATTTTAAATGGTTATGTAAGTACTACATTGTATCTTCAATTTTGCCTCTTTTCCTACAAAGCCTAAAGCACTTACTAATTGACCCCATTAGAAAAAGTTTGCCAACTCCCATTCTTGGATGTCAAGACCTGCAATCTACGCTAGCCACAACTTTCACATCAGTGTAACCCTTTCTGTTTGGGTAATTTTAATTACATTCTTCTAAATCAACCATACCCATAAAAGTAAGTAGATTACATTTAACCTAGAATATGTAAAGGTTTTATTTTTTAAGTGTTTTTCCAATAATGTTGCCTACCATATTGTTCATAGTCTTGTTAATAATGGCAAAAAAATTAAAAATAAGTTGACATCAATAAAGGAGAATTGTTTATAAAAAATTATAGAATCATGAAAAATTATAGAATCATATACAGTGGAAAACTATAAACCATTATTAAAACAATGAAACACAACTATTTTTATTGTTATAGAAATGTGTTCATATTGGTTCCTTTTAAAAATTAGCATATGTCTATGTATGTAGATAATCATGTTTATATACAGGTATACATAATTTTTATGATATTTATATACAAACATGAAATCATATATAATTTTATACATGAAAATATGATTAATATTTTTATATGTGCATATACAAAAATATACATATGTATTATATCATATACTTATATACATTAAAACTTGAAGCATATATATATAGCATATGGGTGTGTGTATATGTGCATGTTTACACACAGATATGTATGCAGAGAGATATATAGATATGATTTAGACATAATCCAAGAATTTTAAAAGTAGTCATCTCTAGGTTGGAGGGATTGTAGTCATCTGACAGGTTCTTCCTGCCACTGCACAGAAAAAACCTATTCACTGAGACTTTCCCTGTTGCAGTGGTATAGCAAGAGGGAAAGAATTAAATTAATGCAAGGCCACTGAGCCCAAGGGCTGGAGTTATTACCCAAATCATTCTCCCTGAATACTTGAAGGTTTGGGTTTTATAAGGAGGCACCATTTGGTGGGCAGGAGAATAGGGAATAAGTGCTTCTGATTGGTTGGGAATGCAATTATAGGTGTGTGGAAAACTGTCCTTGTGCACTGACTCTGCCTCTGGGTGGGGGACCACAGGACCAGTTGAGTCATAGGTCATGAGTCCAGGTGGGGTCACTTGGTTGTAAATGTCTGAAAAACATATCAGAAGGCCAATCGTAGGTTCTGTAATACTGATGTTATCTTTGGAGCAATTGGGGGAGTCACAAATCATGTGACCTCTGGCCACGTGACTGACTCCTGAGCAGTAAAGGATTATAGAAACTATGCTTACATCTTTGCAGAGTTTAGGCCCCTCCCATGATCCTAACTTTGTGGACTTTTGCTAATCTTACAAAGGCAGTTTCAGTCCCCAAACAAGGAGGGGATCCGTTTAGGGACTATTTTCATTCTTGCTTCAAAGTTAAACTATAAATTAAATTCCCCCCATGGTTAGCTTGGCCTACTCCCAGGAATGAGTGAAGACAGTCAGTCTAAGGCTGGAGACAAAATGGAGTCAGCCATGTTAGATTTCTCTCATTGTCATAATATTTGCCAAGGTGGTTTCAGAATTTTGGCCATTTCATTTAAAATATTACTCATTTTATATCATAATTCTTTATAATTAGCAAATTCCTATGCACATAAAATTTTAAATATATATTCATACTTATATATACAATGCCTACTTAAATATTTAAGTTTAAATATATATATATATAAAGATAACACTCTCCTTTTTAAAACATTTTTTATTTGAGACAAGGTATTGTTCCACTGCCCAGACTGGAATGCAGTAGCACAATCATAGCTCACAGCAGCCTTAAACTCCTGAGCTCAAGCAATCCTCCACCCTAGCCCTATAGTAGCTGGGACTACAGACTCAAGCCACCATGCCCAGCTAATTTGTTTTAGATTTTTCTGTGCAGACACAGTATTGCCCTCCTAAAGTCATTTGCTACAAGAAGTAGAGTGGGACCAGGATGGCTAAAGCAAATTCTAAAATATCAGATTATTTCTATCAAATTATTTATGTCATCTTCCTGGAATACCTATCTAGCTATTAAAGGACATAGCAAAAACACCCAAAAGCCTCAAAGAGGAAACACAATCCTTTATTTGTTACAACCTCAAAGAAAATGTGGTGCTTTTCTGTCCTTTGTTAAAGAGGCAAGAACTAAGCTTAAAGCACTAGCAAAAGCCAATTCAAACAAAATCTTTCACCCCCAACATTGGAAAAGTTAAGTTCCCAAGAGATTCCTGCATCAACCACCAAAGCCCCTCTGGCATGGTTCACAAAAATAACACTTGCAGAACAGCAGAAAACTGATTATAGCTGTTTTACAAATAAATAAAAATAATGCAGCCAATTAGTGTTTTTTAAATTCAAAAGAATGAAGGGAAAAGTAGGCAGAAGGAAGATTGATAAGAAAGGTAAAAAGAAAAGGAAAAGGAAAATCAACTTTTCTATTTTGATACTCAGGCAGTGTTCTTCTTCTCCTGCAGTCATTTTTGTCCCTTGTCCACCAGGCCAATTGAAGGCTTTTCCCTCCTTCTGTTTTCTTTCCATGAGACTGATTACAGGTAGCACTGGAGAGTCCACTGAATGAATTCTGGTGTATACATTTGTAAATGAACTGTGTGCTGAAGTCAAGGAAATGGAAAATTGAAATGTGGATGTCAGTCCATATGGCTGAGTAGGAAGTTAACAAAACAGGTGTCATAGATGTGCTAAGGAGAAATCATTGGATTTTATTGTTTGATTTCCCTTTAATTTTTTCAGGACTGTGTTAAATTAAAAAAACAACAACAACATCTACAGGTTCCAACTACTCTTTGTTGAGGTCACTTGGAGACCTGAGAGAAAACTGAATAGTAGAGCTGTGTTTATTCTTGACCAGGTTACCTTATTTTCTGTAATCCTTTTCTTCTTTTATTGTAGTAAAAGACACATAACATAAAATTCACCATTTTCATCATTTATAGTGTACAATTAAGTGGAACTTAATACATGTGTAGTGTTGAGCAACGATTGCCATTATCTAGTTCCAGAATACTTATATCACCCCACAAGGAAACCACATACCATTTAGCATCACTCCCTATTTCCCCCTCCACCAACACCCCCATCAACAACTTTCTGTTTTTATGTCATAGAGACTTCCTGTCTCCATGGACTTGCCTCCTCCTGATAGCTCATATAAATGGACATATATTAATACAAGGTGTCACCTTTTGTGTCTGGCTTCCTTCACTTAATGTAGTGTTTCCAGTTTTGTCTGTGTGGTGGCATGTATCAATACTGAATTCCTTTTCATAACTGAATTCTCTGATCCTCTGTTGGCCTGTTTATTTCATACTGTTTGCACACGAAATTTAAAAATATATTAAGAATAAAAGGCTAGGTGTGATGGCTCACATCTGTAATTCCAGTGCTTTGGAAGGCTGATATAGAAAGATTGTTGGAGGCCAGATATTTGAGACCAATCTGGCCAATATAGTGAGACCCTATCTCTACAAAATAAAAACAAAAACATTAGCCATATTTTGAATGTCTCCTCCAAATATCATATTGAGATATAATCCCCAGTATTGGAGGTGGGGCTTTGTGCAAGGTGTCTGAGTCACAGATGTGGATCCTTCCTGGTTTAGTGCTGCCCTCATGATAGTGAGTGAGTTCTCAAGAGATCGGTTTGTTTAAAGGTATGTGGCACCCGTCCCTCACACTCTGTCTTGCTCCCACTCTTGCAATGTGATGTGCTTGCTCGTGTTTTACCTTCTACCATGAGTAAAAGCTCCCCGAGTTCTCCCAGAAGGCAAGCAGATAATGGCACCATCCTTCCTGTATACCCTGCAGAATCTTGAGCCAGTTAAACCTCTTTTCTTTATAAATTACCCAGCCTCAGGTATTTCTTAATAAGAAAAAAAAAGGTTGCCTAACACAGAAAATTGGTACTGAAGAGTGGAGCATTGCTATAAAGATACCTGAAAATATGGAAGCAGCTTTGTAACTGGGTAACAAGCAGAGGTTTGAAGAGTTTAGAGGGCTCAAAAGAAGAAAAGAAGGTGATGGGAAGCTTGGTATTTCTTAGAGACTGGTTAAATGATTGTGACCAAAATGCTAATAAGTGATATCAGCAGTGACATCTAGGCTGATGAGGTCTCAGATGGAAATAAGAAACTTGTTGGAAACTGGAGCAAAGGTCATCCTTGTTACACCTTAGCAAAGCACTTGGCTGTATTGTGTCCATACACTAGAGATCTGGAAAGTTTGAACTTAAGAATAATTTCTTGGGATATCTGGTGGAAGAAAGTTCAGAACAACAAAGCTTTCAAGAAGTAGCCTGGCTGCTTCTCAAAAGCTATGCTCAGATGGGGGAGCAAAGAAATGACTTAATGTTGGAATTTATATTGAAAAGGGAAGCAGGATGTGAAAGTTAGGAAAATTTGCAGCCTGGCCATGTGGCAGAGAAAGAAAAAGCATTATAAGGAGAGGAATTCAAGAAGACTGCAGTACAAGCACTTGCTAGAGTTATTACCATAACTAAAAGGGATCCAAATGCTGGTAGCCACAGCAATAAGCAAAAGGCCTTGAAGGCATTCCAGAAATCTCTGAGGTGTCTCTGCCCATAACAGGCCCAGAGACCTAAGAGGAAAAATGGTTTTGTGGGCCTTGCCCAGAGCACTAAGGCTCTGGGCCACCTAGGGAGGCTGCTGCCCACATCCCTACTGCTCTAGCTCTTGCCATGGCTCAAAGGGCCTCAGGTATAGCTCTAGCTGCTGCTTTCAAGGGCACAACCTTGTAAGCCTTGGAGGCTTCCATGTGGTGTTAAGCCTGCATGGATGCAGAGTGCAAGAGTGAAGGAGGCTAGGCAGCCTTAGCCTAGGTTTCAGAGGATGTACAGGGAAGTCTAGGTGCCTAGGCAGAAGTCTGCTGCAGGGGCTGAGCCCTCACAGGCAGCATCTGCTAGGGCAGTGCAGAGAGAAAATGTGGTTTTGGATGCCCAACAGAGTCTCCACTGTGGTACTGCCTAGTGGAGCTATGGGAAGGGAGCCACTGTCCTCTAGACTCCAGAATGGTAGGTCCACCAGCAGCTCGAATCCTGTGCCTGGAAAAACTGCAGGCACTCAACTCCAACTTATGACAGCAGCCACAGGGTCTGCACCCTGCAAAGTTACAGGGATGCAGCTTACCCAAGGCATTGGGAGCCCACCCCTGAACTGTTGTGCCCTGAATGCAAGACATGGAGTCAATGGAGATTATTTTTGGAGCTTTAAGATTGAATGACTACCCTGTTGGGTTTCAGATTTGCATAGAGCCTATAGCCCCTTTTGTTTGGACAATTTCTTCCTTTAGGGATAAAAATATTTACCCAATACCAGTACTCCCATTGTATGTTGGAAATAAATAACTAGTTTTGATTTTACAAGTTCATAGGTGGAAGGAACTCATCTCCAGATGAGACTTTGGACTTGGGATTTTTCAGTTAATGCAGGAATGAGTTAAGACTTTAGAGGACCATTAGGAAGAGATGACTGTATTTTGCAGTGTGAGAAGGAATGAGATTTGGGGGGCCAGAGGTAGAATAATATTTTGGATCCTGTCCCTTCCAAATCTCATATTAAGATACAATCCTCATTGTTGGAGCTGGGGCCTGGTGGGCGGTTTTGGGTCATGGAGGCAGATGCCTCATGACCTGGTGCTGTCCTTGTGATCTCCTCTTTCATGTTGTTCAAATGAATGTGCATAATAAGTGAGCAATTAAGCCAGAGCTTCACTTCCCACCCCCATTTTTTTTTAAGAGACAGGGTCTCACTCTGTTGCCAAGGCTGGAGTGCAGTGATGTGATCATAGCTTACTGTGACCTCAAACCCCTGGTTCAAGTGACCTTCTCAAGTGAGTGAGTTCTCACAAGATCTGGTTGTTTGAAAGTGTGTGGCACCTTTGCCACTCACTTGCTCTTTCTTGTTCCCACGCTCTCCATGTGACGTGCCTGCATCCACTTCACCTTCCTCCATGAGTAAAGGCTCCCTGAGGCCTTCCTAGTAGCCAAGCAGATGCCAGTGCCATGCTTCCTGTGTAGCCTGCAGAACCACAAGCCAATTAAGTTCTTTTCTTAATAAACACCCAGCCTCGGGTATATATTGTAGCAATGCAAAAATGGCC
Source organism: Colobus angolensis palliatus (assembly GCF_000951035.1). Lineage (NCBI taxonomy): Eukaryota > Metazoa > Chordata > Mammalia > Primates > Cercopithecidae > Colobus > Colobus angolensis. The sequence continues at coordinate 397,965 of NW_012121343.1, forward strand.
TAACACAGTGAGTACGATGGTGCACATCTGTAGTCCTAGCTTCTTGAGAGGCTGAGAAGAGAGGGTCACTTGAGTCCAAGGGTTTGAGGTCCCAGTGAGCTATGATCACATCACTGCACCCCAGCCTTGGCAACAGAGTGAGAGCCTGTCCCTTAAAATAAATAAATAAATAAATAAATAAATAAATAAATAAATAATAAAGGAGTGAAGTTCTGGTTTAATTCCTCATGTATTAGGCCCATTCATTTGAGCAACTTGAAAATGGAGATAGAGCTATAAAATGATGATCTTAGAAAATCCTCACCCAATTTGATGAAGGTTTGGAAAATGTTGCAAAAAGTTATTCGCTTTATTTTAAAAATATTTTAATCAATTCTGGGAGGCTCTTTTTCTTGTTAGATAGCTTGAATGGTAAGAAGGAAATTGCTGCTCATTAAAATACATTTTAAAAGAATTCTAATTACTCTTAATAGGGGAAAAAGAGTAACATGATCTGTCATCAAAACACTGTTTTTGTTCAGATCTCCCATCAAAATACTGTTTATGGTTCTTGCCACCAATACTGAATTATATTTCTTAAAAGTCAGACAGCTGCTTAATTTCTGCATATTTCTTTTAAACTTTCTTTTATCAAATTTATTAATATGATGTAAACAACATAAGTTGATGTTTAAGTGCAGTTCAAATATCAAGTCTAAGGAACTCCAGTGGAAAAAAATCCCATATCTCTTGCCAAAATCTTGTCAGCTCTGGGGTGGCTTGCTAGCTGAATAGCTAACCTTTAAATGAATAGGGATTGTTTAAAGAGGATGAGAGCCAATTTTTTAAAATATTTGTACATATTAAGAACGATTCTAGGATCTCTCATACCATACATCGTTCAAGTCTCACTATTTTACATTCTACAAATGTGAAAAGCAAGGTTCAATGTATTTTATTAACTTGCTGAAAGCCACACAGTAGTGAATATGAGCAAGAATTCAATCTCAAATTTGTTAGACTAAAGTTTGAGCTATAATTTGACATTAATAGAAATAGCACTAAATTTAAAATCCAGAGATTTTTAAAATTTTCATGTTCTTTCACTATCTGTCTTTGACTTGAGATAAATCATTTCATGTATATGGGCCTTAGTTTTCAGGTATAAATCTGACTAGATGATCTCTGTATGGTTTTCTAATTCTAAAATGTTTTATTAAATTGGCCTCCTACAATAATTGCCCTTGCAATATATGTATGCTGCCACCAAGTGGCAGTAAAGAGTACTAGTTTCTCTTTTTTCTCCAAGTGGGGAGTACATTTGACATAACTAAACCACTGAAAGTTCATGTCTATTAATATAACCATGGAGTAATTATATAATGATGTATTATTTACTATAAAGCAGAGGCTTTAAGTTAGGGCTGTGAATCACATCTGAATCACATGTGGAGGTTTTTAACCATAGAAGAAATTCAGATCCTATTGAATGATAATTGTTACCGATGGGGCTTGAGCATCTGGACTATGTTTTTTTTCTTCCAGTGATGATTCTAATATACGGCCAGTTTTAGGATAAGCAAACAGAAATAAAGTGTAAAAGATGCTGAAACTGGCTGTTAACATTTTATAACTAACCTTTAACCTTCTTTGTATACACAAAGAAAATATATTAGTTTACAAATATTATCTTCCTTTGAGTTTATCAAATATAACTTATTCTGAACTATTTCTAACTCATTTTTCACTCTCCAACTTTAGCTTCCTTCTTTTCAGATCACCCTTGCATTGCCCTAGGTGTGCAGATACTGCCATGAAATACCTGGTTCTAATTTACCACCATCGAAACACAATTTTTCTCCTTTCTCCCTCAGTAGAGTAGTGAAACAGTTCACATACCCCACGAACACCTTGAGTTATCCCCACAATAACTTTGAGGGCTTAAAAAACCTGCTAGAAGGGAATGATTCAAAAATACTAACTCAAAGCAATACTGTAAAATGAGTACTAAAATAAATTAAAGCAAAGAATATAATTTCTCTTTATTCTCAGTATGCATATCTGCAAGGTACATACCCACCAGAGTATTGTGAGGATCTATGCCAAGCCTGGTGTCTCATGTATCAGAGAAGAAAAAAAGCAAGTTCCCTAACATCTCAGCTGGGTCACACTGGTTTAATGTTACCACTGGAAAATGATTGACAAGTATGTATTAGGCAAATATCATTTTAATGGCCACATAATCAGGAGAATTCCCAGGCAAATACACATATACATGCACATAAACACTCACTCATTCCTCTTTACAAAATATAATATTTAAGCATGAAATGGACTTTGTTCTTTTGGTAGTAATCACTCTTTTGCTGTTCCCATTTTTTTTTTTTCTTGTCTGAAAACTGATTACAAAGTCAACTATTGAAAGAGGCAAATTTGAAGGGTTTGAACAATTTAAAAATACATTTATAGTACTCAATGGGAAAAGAAAGTAATTCTTTCTTGTGTTGATGAAAACCCTACCTTAAGGAAGAAAAAAACAGTGTCACATTACAGAGACTGCAGAAGAGAGAAAGGAACATAGTTGCATTCGTGCACCTCTTTGTATCTTCATCCATAGCTCTAAGTGCATCATTAATACTGTAGCTATATACAGAGTAATTGGAACAGAAGATGTAAAGACATATGGCCATTTGGTCTTCAAAGTCCGGGAAAGACATATGAAATAGAATCAATGTTTATCTGGTTTTCTGTTCTCTAATTGCCTATTCCTATCCCCTTTCCTTTGGGTTTTCTATCTTCTTTTAGATTCACTGGAATTTTAATCTGTTTTTCACATTTGACATTTCTCCTCTCAGTGAATTTGTCTGCTGTCTGTTAATTTTATTTGTGAAATTTTGTTGAGTATAAAGTGTTGATTTTTATATAATTAAGCTGGTACATTGTTTACAACTTTTGTTTAAGGTATCATGAAGGATTATTTCTCCACTCATAGGGCACAAAGCCCTCTCCTGTGTCTTCTTCTTTGAACTTTACAGTTTTGCCTTTCCCATGAACATCTCTATTCCATATGCATTTAATTCTGTATGAAAGGTGAGTTAAGCACCCAAGTTTATTCTTCTTCCTAAAATGCATTATATTTCCCAACATCATCTATAAAACCATTGATACATTTCTAATTTTTTTCTGTAATGTTCATGAATAAGTGGGTCAATTTTGTGTTCACAACATCCAGTAGAATAGTGGCTAGCCTCTTACAGCTATTGAGTATTTGAGATGTGTTGTACATCCAAAATACATATTGGATTTCAAATTTTTTTCATTGAGAAAATTGTGAAGTATCTCATTAAATGTTTATATTGCTTACATGTTGAAATAATAACATTTTGGTTACACTGGGTTAAATACAAAATATTATTAACATTTATATAATCTGCTTCTTTTCCATAAAGTACCTAAGCAAAAAGTACAACCACATATTTGTAGCTTGCATTATATTCCTTTTGAACAGTGCTATATATTTTGTAATATATATGCATTCCTACAACATATTAGTTCCTACAACATATGCCATACTAGTTTCATTACTAGAATTTGTTTTATGATGATATATGACCAATTTTACTTTTTAATTTTTTTTTTTAATTTACTTAATGAGCCTTCCTTTTGAAAGCTATTTTTGTATTCCAATTTCTCAGAAAAACTGAGCTGGCACTTTTATTTTGCAGGGACTGAACAGACAGGATATTTCAGTATAAATGATACCATTAGGTATTAGATTATACTGTTCAGGAACAAGGTCTATCTCACCCTTTAAGAAATTTTTCTATTCTTTTATAACTTTTAAATTTTCTTCACTCAGGTATTATATTTGTTTTTAGGTTATATCCTAGATTTTACATAAAACATTTTTGAGATTGTGGATGAAATATTTTTTCTCAGCTCTTGTTTTTTGTTAGCAATGAGGGTGTATTGACATATTTTAGTTGATGTAGCCTGTAACCTAGCTGAATTATAATTAAAGAATTTATTTCATAGGCCGGGCGCGGTGGCTCAAGCCTGTAATCCCAGCACTTTGGGAGGCCGAGACAGGTGGATCACGAGGTCAGGAGATCGAGACCATCCTGAGCTACACGGTGAAACCCCGTCTCCACTAAAAAAATACAAAAAAACTAGCCGGGCGAGATGGCGGGCGCCTGTAGTCCCAGCTACTCGGGAGGCTGAGGCAGGAGAATGGCGTAAACCTGGGAGGCGGAGCTTGCAGTGAGCCGAGATCGCGCCACTGCACTCCAGCCTGGGCGACAGAGCTAGACTCCGTCTCCAAAAAAAAAAAAAAAAAAAAAAGAATTTATTCCTTCATTCTGCTGTATTTTCTGAGTATATGTTCTGCTAATAAAGATAATTTTTTCTTTCCTTTCCAAGGTTTATACACATAATATTGTCATTCATTGTGTCTATGGACTGCCAATACTATAATAAATCATATTGTAATAATGGATATTCTATTGTGCTCACAGTATTAATGAAAATTCGACTAAACTTTCTCCATAAATTTTAATACAGCATTTTTAGCTTTAGTTTTATTTGCTTTTTAATATATGTTTATTAAGTAGGGAAAGTTCTATTCTCTATCTTATGTTCTGAAAATTTTGATCTTAAATGTTTTCCAAAGCTTTTTAGGGAACATTTATTAAGAATTTATTAATAGCTTTTTTATTCTTTATTATAAAGATCAACTTTCTGATGTTAAACCATCCCTGAATTCCTGCAATAAATAATGCATGATTTTTAAATATATGGCTAATTGGTTGACTGATTTTGAAAATAAGCTGAAAAAATAAATCAATCTGGCCAGGCACGGTGGCTCATGCCTGTAATCCCAGCACTCTGGGAGGCCGAGGCAAATGAATCATGAGGTCAGGAGATCAGGACCATCCTGGCCAACATAGTGAAACCCCATCACTACTAAAAATACAAAAATTAGCTGGCGTGCTGTCGTGTGCCTGTAGTCCCAGCTACTTGGGAGGCTGAGATAGGAGAATCGCTTGTACCCGGGAGGCAAGGTTGCAGCAAGCCGAGATTGCGCCACTGCACTCCAGCCTAGCGACAGAGCAAGACTGTCTCAAAAAAATAAATAAATAAAATAAAAATAAATCAAACTTCCCCTCTTTTAATTCTACTTTTCTAATTTTTTTCACTTTACGTGTTTTACAGTATATTTTCTGATCTTCTTGTAAATCTTGTAAAAATCGTAAAAGCTTATAGGAATGATCCATTTCTTGCAAATATTTTAGAATCTATCAGCAATACTACTTGGACTTTGAGTTTGTC
>NW_012121343.1:403321-459874 GCF_000951035.1 Colobus angolensis palliatus
TCAGAAATTCATTCATTACATTTGTTTCCAAACATGTGTGTGTATGGTGTTTGTCTGTGTGTGTGTGTGTGTGTGTGTGTGTGTGTGTGTGTGTGTGTGTGTGTGTTCTACCCCTGGCTACTCTTTTATTTCTATTTCCATTTCTTAAGTGGTTATCTATTCACATAGTCTATTTCTATGATTTCTGTTTATGTCAAATATGTGCCACTTTACCCTTTTTTTCTTAGAAAGTAATTCATTTCAGAAATTCATTCATTACATTTGTTTCCAAACAAATTTAGTAGCATATAGTTTATTTACATGTTTTAAAATTATTTCTGTGTCTACTGAGTATATTTGTAGTATTTTCTATAGTTTTCATTTGGTATTTTGATGGTTTGCATTTTCTCCCTGTTGCATTTCTCCAATATTCTTGCCAGAGGTTTTTCTATCTTATGAATCTTTTAAAGATACATGGCTTTTCTGGGACAGGGAGGGGTTTTGTTTGCTTGTTTTTAGAAGGGGGATCTCTCAGAGATATCTGAGTTGACATTTATAACTTACTATAAAGTTAACTTATAAATTCTTTTTTAAAAATTAGTTACATCTCTTCGCCTAATTTGTAGGATAGAAGACTATGTTGTTTGTCTCAAATATATTATGTTTTAACAAGCGTGGACTTAAACCTAGACATTTCTGAGCACTACTTTAACTCAAATTTTAATGTAAAGTGTTTTTTGCCATTTAGCTTTAAGAATTTAAGAATTCATCTTGACTTTTTCTTTAACTCAAAGGTCATTGTATAGATTTTAAATGTGTATTTAATAAGCAGATATATGAAATTAATTCATCTATTCTTTTATTAATTTTATACATATGACACTATTTTAGAAGACTATGTATTCTGTAATGTGCTATTGTTTCTTACAAATGCATCAAAGTTTTCTTTCTGACTTTTTGTAAAACTCTCATATAACTTGAAAACGATTTTGTTTGTTCAATAGAAAGTTCTTCCTGAATCAATTTGATTTTATTAATAGCATTATTCAAACTTTTATTTTTGTTTCTTTTTGTCTGATGGATCTAACTGTTTCTAAGAAACTAGAATTAAAATACCAAATTTTGGCCAGGCATTGTAACTCACACCTGTAATCCCAGTGCTTGGGGAAGCTGAGGCAGGAGGATTGCTTGAGGCCAGGAGTTTAAGACCAGCCTAGGCAACACAGAAAAAATAAGAATAAATAAAACAGCTGGCCGTGGTGCCACATGCCTGTGGTCCTAGCTTACTGGGAAGCTGAGGTGAGAGGATCATCTGGACTCAGAAGTTTGAGGCTGCAGTGAGCAATGGTTGTGCCACTGCACTCCAGCCTGGGTGACAGAGCAAAGACCCTGTCTCCAAAAACAAATGAACAAACAAACAAATAAATTTTTTTATATTTTAAATTTTTTATTTGCTTCTATCAGTTGTTTTGTCACATATATTGCACTCTATTTTACACATATATATGCTCATAATTATATTGCATTCTTAATCTATTATTTTTCTAGTATATATCATCTCTCGACACATTTTTCTATTCATAAATTCGATCTACTTTTTAGTCACTACACAGGTGTAACTTACTTGATTGACTTCACTTTATAAAATGAAGGTTTGTGGAAACCCTGCATTGAGCAAGTCTATCAGTCCCACCTTTTCCTAACAGCATGAGCTCACTTTGTGTGTCTGTGTCACATTTTGCTAATTCTTGCAATATTTCAAACTTAGTATGTTTTTATATCTGTTAAGTGATCTGTGATTAGTGATTTTTGGATGTTACTATTGCAACTGTTTTGGGCACCACAAAATGCACCTATATAAGACAGGGAACTTAACCAATAAATCCAATAAATGTTGTGTGTGTCCTGACTGCTCCACCAAACAGCCTTTTCCCCATCTCCTTCTCCTCAAGTCTCCCTATTCCATGAAACACATCGATATTGAAATTAAGCTAATTAATAACCCTACAATGGTCTCTAAGTGCTCAAGTGAAAGGCAAAGTCATGCATCTCTTGCTTTAAGTTAAAAGCTAGAGATAATTATATGAAGTGAGGAAGGAATGTCAAAAACTGAGATAGGCTAAAAGCTAAGCTTCTTATACCAGTTAGCCAAGTTGTCGAATGCAAAGGAAAACTTCTTGAAAAAAAATTAAAAATTCTACTTCAATGAACAAACAAATGATAAGAAAACGAAACAGCCTTATCCATGAAATGTAAAATATTTTAGTGATCTAAATAGAATATCAAACCAACAGCATTCTCCTAAGCCAAGGCCTAATCCAGAAAAAGGCCCTAACTCTCCTCAATTCTATGAAGGCTGAGAGAGGTGAGGAAGCTGCAGAAGAGATTGAGTCTACTATTGATTGGTTCATAAATTTAAGGAAAGAATTCACCTTCATAACATACAAGTGCGAGGTGAAACAACAAGTGCTGATGTAGAAACTGCAGCAAGTTGTCTAGAAGATCTAGCTAATATCATTGATTAAGGTGGCTACACTAACTAACAGATTTTCAACGTAGATAAAACAGCCTTCTATTGGAAGAAGATGCCATCTAGGACTTCCATAGCTAAAAAGGGGAAGTCAATGCCAGGCTTCAAAGGTTCAAAGGACAGGCCGACTCTCTTGCAAAGGGCTACTATAATTTGGATTTACTGACCCCTCCAAAATGGGAGTTGTTTGGGTCACAGGAGCAGATCCCTCCCGAATGGCTTGATGCCATCTTCATGGTAGTAAATGGGTTCTTGGTCTATTTGTTCCCATAAGAGCTGGTTGTCTAACACCTTCTACTTGCCTACTTGCTTCCTCTCTCGCTATGTGATTTCTTCACAGCAACTTCCCTTTTGCCTTCTGCAAGAGTGGAAGCAGGCCTAAGCTCTCACCAGACACAATGTTGTGCCATGCTTCTTGTAAAGCCTGCAGAACCAGGAGCCAAATAAACTTCCTTGCTTTATAAATTACCCAGCCTCAGGTATTCCTTATAGCAATACAAATAGACTAGGACAAGGATACTGTATCTGTTGACTTTAACTTGAAGGCAATGTTCATTTACCATTCCAAAAACTCTAGGGCTTTTAAACACCATGCTAAGTCTACTCTGCCTGTGCTCTGTAAATGGTACAACAAAGTCTGGATGACAGTACAACTCTTTAAAGCATGGTTTAGCAAATATTTTAAGCACATCAATGAGACCTACTGCCCCGTAAAAAAGTTTCCTTTCAAAATACTAATGCTCATTGACAATGCATCTGGTCACCCAAGAGCTCTGATGAAGAGGTACAAGATTAAGTTGTTTTCATAGCTGCTAACACAAAATCCGTTCTGCAGACTACGGATCAAGGAGTAATTTTGACTTTCAAGTTTTATTAAGAAATACATTTTGTAAGCCTATAGCTTCTATAGATAGTTATTTCTCTGATGGATCTCGGCAAAGTAAATTGAAAACCTTTAGAAAGGAGTCACTGTTCTAGATGTCATTAGGAATATTTGTGATTCGTGGGAGGAGATCAAAATATCAATGTTAACGGGAGTTTGGAAGAAGTTGGTTTCAATCCTCATGGATGACTTTGAGGGATGCAAGACTTCAGTGGAGGAAGGAACTGAAGGCTTAGTTAAAATGGCAAGAGAAAGAGAAATTCAAAGTGGAGCTTCTAATTCTATGTGACTGAATTGCTAAAATCTCATGATGACACTTGAAAAGATGAGGAATTGCTTCTTACGGATGAACAAAGAGAGTGATTTCTTGAGATGGAATCAATTCTTGGTGAAGATGCTGTGAACATAGTTGAAATGACCACAAAAGATTTAGAACATTACGTAAACTTCATTGATAAATCAGAAGCAGGGTTTGAGAGGTTTGACTCCAATTTTGAAAAACATCCTACTGTGGGTAAAATGCTCTCAGACAGTAATGCATGCTACAGAGAAATCGTTCATAAAAGGAAGAGTTCATTGATATGAACAACTTCATTGCTGTCTTACTTTAAGTTATTGCCACAGTCACCCCAGCCTTCAGCAACCACAACCCAAATCAGTTAGCAGCTATCAACACTGAGGCATGACCCTTTATCAGGAAAAATTTATGACTCACTGAAGGCCCACATGATCATTAGTATTTTTTAGCAATAAAGTATTTTTTAAATAAGGTATATGCATGTGTAGACATATAATATAGCCTACAGCATAGGTCAACATTACTGTTTTATGCACTGGGAAAACAAAAAACTTTGAGTGACTCATTTGATTGTAATATTCGCTTTATTGTGGTGGACTAGAATCTAACCCACAATATCTCTGAGGCATGCCTTAATGGCTTTCTTTTAGTTCATATTGACTTAATATAATTTTTTTATTTTTTATAATTAGCTTTTCTTTTTCCTATTATTTAAAGTATGATTCATGCAGACAGCATGTTGTTAGATCTTGTATTCTTAATCCAGTAGTCTGGTAATTGAATTCAACTTATTGATATTTACTCTAGTTAAATATTATAGTAGGACTTCCTTTGGCCATTTAACTTAATATTTTCCATTTCTCTCACTTTCATTTCATTTTGCTTCCCCTGCCTATATGGCCTTTCATTGCAAAGAGTATTTTTTCCTTTTTTTTTATTTGAAAGGTACACATTCTCACTTTTTTCTTTTTATGGTTAAATACAAATTAAATTATAAGAAATATTAAGAACATCACAAAGACTGCTACTTACATTCATTTCTCCATATGAGTATTTCAAACATCCCTCTGTAATGTCGCTCAAACAAGAAAAGCAATATAGCATCATTTTTACTTTTCTCTGGGCTTCCCTTACCTTCCTTATTAAGAATTTTAACTGTGAATTATTATGAATATACAATTAATCTGACCCTTTTTTTAAAAGACATTAAAATACCATTATCATACTTTCAGTATATTTCATAGCATATTTACTTATTTATTTATTTATGATATGCTATCTTAACAAGTGTTTTCAAAAGAAGCTTTTGTATGGTAAACCTTCCAATGTTTTATGTACCCCAAAATATCTTCATTGGGACTACATGCAAATGTTAATTAACTTAGCAGGCTTTAAAATTCAGGGTTTCCATCCATTCTCCTCCTGAACTTTGAAATTATTACTTCATTATCTTCAGAACTGCATTTCGATTGAGAAACCTGATGTTCACATGACACCTATTGATGCAGAGTTCATCTACTCATTCTTTCTTTCTGTGACTTTTTGAATGTTCTCTTTGTAATGTTCTTAATGTTTCTAATACATTTTTTAAATGTGGGGTTTTCCTCTTTCCTATCCTGTTTGCCACACTTTATGGTTTTAATCCAGTGACCTTTCATGGTGTTCACAAATGGCTTTTATTTAAACTCACTTGTTCCTGCTCCAGATTATAAGTATTCTTGCATTTTGTTTTCCAACTACTTAGTATGCTGATTTTAAAATCTAGCACTGTTTATTTTTAATTAAGTCTGAAATTATGATTTTGATATATTCTCTTTTGTATGATCTGCGTGCTCCTCAAATGCCTTGCTACAGTCCCTGGTGCTCACATTCTTCTCGGGTCATAAGCAGGACCGCCATACATGACTCTGTCAATTGAAACTTGCATACGCATGCACAGTTGAAAGGACCAGGAGACTTGAAATGCACCTGTGCTTCATCACCAAGTTGGTGTCCTGGCACAGGGCTACATTCTCCCAGAAATCAAAATGAACTTTTCTTCACTCAAAGGGGTCATTCATTCATCAAGCCAGGCCATATGGTAATATTTTTTCCTAATATGGGGGTCCAAAATTAGTACCTGTCTCTAGTTTTCCTGCCCAGAAGTTGTGCCTTTTATTTTACTCTTACAACCTGTCCATCTTGTGGCAAATACTTTTTCTAATCTGTTCATCCGGAAAGGTACTTTTTCAAATGAAATTTTGAGTAAGGTGACCATGTATCCTGGTTAGCCTGGAACATTCTCAGTTTATACCAACTGAGCCCAGGTAATTATTTTTCCCCTTTTCACTCTCCAAAGTGTCCTGGTTTTAATAATAAATTATATGGCCATCCCACTTGTAGGTTCCCAGTATGTAGACTAGAATATGGCTTCAGTTGTTCATTTGTACTCAAGGAAGGGTGGTCAAAGCCGAGGCTCTATTCTCTGATTCTCTTGGTGAATTTAAGGAGAGAGGATTTGCCTTGGAATGGATGACCCTTAGTCCAATGATCTTGGCTTGAATTTACTGATTTGTTGCCTAACCTGAAACATTTGCAACTCCCCCCGTCTGTAGTCCCTGGACATTGCTCTTCTTCAAAGGCTTTACCCCTTCAATCATATAACTTCCAGAATGTAGGAGAAAGTAGAAGGCAACTCTAAAGGCTCAGGCAGCCTATTTACACATGAGCCACACTTTAATGATGCCCTGCTGTAACCTGGAGACAAAACTATGCTGGGCAGGTGTTTTTTTTCTTCTTCAAAGCAGCACCACTCCAGAGTTTTCTCTTAACTGATCTCCTAATGGGAACTCCTAGCATAAGCCTGCCTAGACTTCTTTTGCCATTCCATGCCCAGTCACAACCGCTTTCCTCTCCCCAGGAGTTTCTGTAGGATTTAACATTCATTTTTCAGATAGGGATACATTCCTCTACTTTCTCTGACATTGATACAGTTGGATTTTGTAGAGGCAACCAACACCTGTGTCAGTACTCTCTCTTCCCAAAAAACCAAATATCCTTTCTGTCCTTTATTTTCATAATACCATTGACTCCAAAGAACAAGCCCACAGCTAATAATTGCAGTCCCTAAAACAAGAGAAAATACAAATCCGTACATATCACATATATGCAAATGTTGACAAATTTTAATTCTACTAGAATCTGTTAAGTTGGTTTTATCCTCTTCTCTTGAAAATATGCTTAAAAAGAACTTTGAAGGGCTGGTTAAAATTTTGAAACATATCAAATTTTTATAATATAATATCAAATATAAGAGCTGGTCATAATCAACAGCCTCCCAACCAGAATGAGCTACATAATTTTTAGGGCCCAGTGCAAAATAAAAATGTAAGACCACTATTAAGAAAGCAGAAGCAAAATATGATTAAATGTACTAAAATATGAAGTTTTTCCTTTTCTTTATCAACTTGTTCTGGGTTTTTGTATTTGCTATTTGAATAAAGAACAATTAAAATTTTAAATGTTTAGCATGAATCTTATATCCTCATGTTACACAATGCCAATTTAAATGCAAATATTTTTATACTGTAATATGTTTATAGTGAACCTTTTTATATTGTACATTGGCAGCTTTATATGCAAATATAGGCACATTTAACTCATATGCAGAGTGACCTAAGTGATAAGATTTGCATTGCATAGCTCATATATGAATACATATTTCATTGTTAGCACAATAGTGGAAAAACTGTACAAAATTAATTCAACTCCTTTTTAGTTCCCTTTTTTGTGTGTGCATGTCTACAAAAATTTCTGCCTTTGGCTTACTGATAAGTCAGGAAGTACTAAAAGGAAAAGGAACTATGAATTGTCCTATCTTTCTCATTCCTTCTATGTCATCGTTTTCAGTGTAAATGATTGGCTAATAAAGATAATTAACATGCACAATAAAGAATATGCTAGGGTTCTTTGATAATTTGTGTTTCTTAGAATGCCATTGTACTCTCTCCACATTTAAAGCAAGTTCTGGTTCAAATGAAAAGACTAGCCTCTCAGGACTGTTAGCAATCCCACTTGGACATAGACCTAACACGTATACTTGTATTGCTTCGAGTCTCACTGAAGTGTGAGACCACTCACTGTGGGTCTACTAGATTCTGTGCCAGTGAGGCACCATGATGGTGTATGCAAATGCAGTGGTAAAGAATGGCGGTGGACGTCCACATGTCATGTACTTCCTCTATTCATGTGCTTGCTTAGTTTTCTCACTAGATTTGATGTTTGAAGAACAAGTTCAAGGATGAAATTATTAAGAATACCAAGATAGCAATAGCAGAGTACTAATCTAAGTCTGGAATCTTTCTCTGTGTAGATGCCTGTATGATTACACAGGTTACATACCAGTAAAGCCAGGAGTAGGTCTACCCCACTCCTCTTCCAACCCCTGCCTCCATACTGAACACTAGCAAGCATATTTCAGTTCACACATCCAGGTTATGTTTCATTCTCTACAAACAGCTATGTGTTGACCACCTATCCTAGGGAGGACAGAGTTAAGGAGGAGGCCTGTGCAGGTACTCAAAGCAGACTTAAAGCCTTTGGCAGGAAGTTTCAGGATCCCAAGCTACCTAGATCATGGTTTAGATACATAGGATCTGGTCCATGCGGGCATGTGATCTAGATCCCTGATCTCTTCATTCAAACAGGAGGGGAGTAACCAAGGCCAGACTGGAGTGGGACCCTCTAAAGCACAGGGCTCATGGAAGGGACTCCATTTCTCTGGGTTTAGGTAACGTCAATCAGTCAGCCACTGCCATCACTGTTTTTCTCATTCTCATCATAACTCATTTTTTAATTTAGCATTTTACATGTTTTATCTCATTTTGAATTTTTGCTGTATTAGTACCATTTCCCTTTTGTTACATGGATGTCTTTTCACTTTTTGTACATGTCCTTTCTTCAATTAATTTTATTGGAGAGATACTTGAGGAGCTACAAAAGTGTCTATAGATCCCTCTTTTGTTTCTCCCATACTTACATTATTAATAACGGTATTGTCAGAATTTCATTTTCTGATATTACTGTGAATTGACACAGCTAAGTGAGACATCTAGAATTAGAAAATTGCAAGACTTTACAGTCTTATGCAATCTATGACTCAAGTAGTTACTAAGAGGCTTGTCCTATGGGTAAAAGGTAATTGGTGGCATAAAGGTTAGGTCCCAGACCTCCCTCCTCCCAGTCTAATGCCCTGTACTTATGTATGCTTTTTCAAAGCAGAATTAGTCAGTGATATCTTGATCATTGACCTCTGGGTTATGAGGCTAGCTCACACCACTGATGAAATGCAACTCAGGATGTGAGGGTCCAAGAGATCAATCAGACCCAGTATTAATACTCTGACAGGTATCTGAAAATATGTACAATGTGTTCCTGTGGAAGTCATTGCTAATCGAAGTCTTCTTTCTCCTAGACCTTTATACTTCTTTCTTCCATTAACAATGAAAATTGGGGCCAGGCATGGTGACTCATGTCTGTAATCCCAACACTTTGGGAGGCGGAGACGGGCAGATCACCTGAGGTCAGCAGTTCAAGACCAGCCTGGCCAACATGGAGAAAACCTGTCTCTACCAAAAATACAAACATTAGCCAAGCGTGGTGCCGCACCTGTAGTCCCAGCTACTCAGGAGGCTGAGGCAAGAGAGTCGCTTCAACCTGGGAGGTGGAGTTTGCAGTGAGCCAAATTGCGCCACTGCATTCCAACCTGGGCAACAAAGTGAGACTCCATCTCAAAAAGAAAAAGAAAAAGAAAAGAGAAAGAAAGAGAGAGAGAAAGAAAGAAAGAGAGAGAAAGAAAGAAAGAAAGAAAGAAAGAAAGAAAGAAAGAAAGAAAGAAAGAAAGAAAGAAAGAGAAAATTGGCACAAATGATGAAACCTGTAACCATCCCACCTATATAATTTAGAAACTGAAAATATTACACAGCCCAGAATACATATTTAATATTAAACTGAAAACAACGACAACATAGTTAACTCCTAATATTTTGTAAACAACTCTTTCAAAACAAGCTTTGGTCAAAGTCCTTGTATCAGTCAAAAATTGCTATTAGATTGGTGTAAAAGTAATTGCAGTTTTTGCCATTAAAAGTAATCTAATAATGCTGTGTAACAAGCCATTGAGAAAATGGTTGGTTTGCCCACCAGACTTGCATAGATTCACAGAACAGATGGTGCTGTTGTGCTTTGTGCTGCAGGCCTTCAGGTTTAGGTCTGCAACGGATGAGTTTTATGTCCTTGGACCAGCAAGTAAGCCAGAGTTAGTTCTTCTCAGGGTGATGTCAGAGGTCAAGAAAGCAAGTAGAGGCTGGGCATGGGGACTCATGCCTATAATCCAAGCACTTTGGGAGGTTAAAGCAGGAGGATTGCTTGAGGCCATGAGCTTGAGATCAGCCTGGGCAACAGAGTGAGATCCTGTCTCTACTTAAAAACAAAACAAAAAAAAGCAAGTAGATACATGGGACCTCTTAAGACTCAGACTTAGAATTGGCATACCATCACATCTGCCTATGTGCCATTAGCCAGGACAGGTCAAATGACCAAGCCCAAATTCAAAGATAGGGAAAGTCAACCCATCCATAATGAAACTATGGTAAAGGTGTAGATGCAGAAAGGATGGAAAAATCGGAGACACTTTTTCAAACTACCACTGGCCAAATGCCAAGAAGAAGAAATAATTTTGGAGCCATGCTTAGAGAGATTAATTCTATCATGCTAAAGTATATTTGCTTAGTTCACGTGAGCTTTTAAAATAATCTCTGCTGCTTGTTTAATTAATTGCTGTGTGTAAATATTTCTGTTTTCAGGGAATCTAATGATTCCATCATTTTATAAAGGAGAGATGGGGTTTTGATTGTACTTGATTCACTGTTGTCTTTCCTGCAATATGAGTACCACCCAGAGGACCCAGAACAGACGTCCCTTTGCCATTTAGTATTATAGATTATAGCCATGTGATTTTAGTAAGACTTGTCATCATCCATTCTGGAAACCAATCTTAAAAGCATGGCTAGGGCCAGGCACAGTGGCTCACGCCTATAATGCCAGCACTTTGGGAGGCCGAGGAGGGTGGATCATTTGAGATCAGGAGTTCAAGACCAGCCCGGCCAGCACAGTGAAACCCTGTCTCTACTAAAAATACAAAAATTAGCCGGGTAGTAGTGGCATGCACCTGTAATCTCAGCTACTTGGGAGGCTGAGACAAGAGAATCACTTGAGCCTGGGAGGTGGAGGTTGCCAGTGAGCCAAGATAGTACCACTGCACTCCAGTCTGGGTGACAGCATGGGACCCTATCTCAAAAAAAAAAAAAAAAAGAAAAGAAAAGAAAAGAGAAAAAAGCTTGGCTGAATTGTATGTGAATTTCTAGTCTTTCCTTTGGAAATCCTGATAAGTTTAATTTTTTAAGCTAAAGTTAAAAAACAACAACAACAAACAGATGCCACTAACAGTATTATTTATATTATAAATAACCTGACAGGATTATAAATTATAAAGTGGGGGTAGGGACTATAATTATAAATTATAAAGTGGGGGGTAATATTTCCTTGGGTATATTAATTATATTAATATCTACCATCTTTGAAAATGAAATATTAGTTATATTAGTATCTACCAAGGAAATATTAATTATATTAATATCTACCAACTTTGAAAAAGGCCATTTATTTTCTTTTCTTAGTATTCTTCAAATGCATCATATGCATTATGCAGCCCTTACCTAAAGAAGTTTTAAAAAACATTCTACAATAGAAAGTTCACAGATATGTTTTTTGAAGAAGATTTGGTGGAGGGTGGAAAGGGAAGCAGCTACTTTGAAAATATTTAACAAAACTAAAGCTGCAATTTTGTTTCATTTTAAAAATAGACATTGCACTGCTTCATGTTTTCATTTTATGTCTAAAATAATACATGTATTGCACTTCATCAGACAGATGTGAGATTCTGGGTCAATTTGAAATTTAGTTAATCATTCATTTTTGGTAGCTACTTTAAAATATTGTTTATATTAAGTTAAATGAAATCAATAAAAGGAAAAATGTCCCAAGCCTTTTATGCAATAAGGTTTCCAGTACAGGCCAGGTCAATTACCCCTCTGATACCTGCAATTGACGTTTTAAATGATCAGGAAAAAATAGCTGTTAGTGATAGTTTTTCAAAGCCAGCTTGGTTACAAGCCATTTCATAGTCTCAGTAGAAAAGTGTTTCAGGAGAAATTAGATTAATTTTTAAAGGCGCTTTACCCTTGGGTTTACTGTAAGAATTCGTCATCTTTTTTTTTTGAGACGGAGTCTCGCTCTCTGTCGCCCAGGCTGGAGTGCAGTGGCACGATCTCCACTCACTGCAAGCTCCGTCTCCTGGGTTCACGCCATTCTCCTGCCTCAGCCTCCCGAGTAGCCGGGACTACAGGCGCCCACCACCGCGCGCGGCTAATTTTTGTATTTTTAGTAGAGACGGGGTTTCACCGTGTTAGCCAGGGTGGTCTCTATCTCCCATCCTCGTGATCCGCCCGTCTCGGCCTCCTAAAGTGCTGGGATTACAGGCGTGAGCCACCGCGCCTGGCCAAGAATTCGTCATCTTAACTCATCATGTCTATTAAGCAATTCTATGTTTTATATATAATGTATATAAAATCTGGCTGTGTGAGGGGCTTATATTTCGCTGTATCCAAGGTTGAATGAGACAATCAGGGTAACAGGATGTTAACACATTAAACATATTAGTAAATAGGGCTTAAATTTTAATAGTAGGGTAGACTTGCTTCTATGCCATATATTATTTTGTTGGAATATTAATCACATCTTCCAAATTTTCCATGATTAATATCTAATGGTCATATTTTCTAGGCATTGGGAAGATTTTTTTCCCCTTAACTATCACATAGTTATTTCATGATAAATTTCTCACAATTACAAAATGATATTTAGTTATTTGACACACTAGTGATGAAATTTAAAATTTAAGGAAAAAAAGCCCTCCTAAGAATTGCATTATGGAGAACAAATCTTGCATTGGCCAAATGGTTTTACAAGGTAAGCCTTTCTGTCTCATTGATAGAACGTAAAGAACCCCTCAGCCACCTCCAGACTTAAAACACTCTGTGGTGCAGAAGAAAATATAAATTCCCACCCTTGTTGCTGCCTAATTTTAGTTTGCCAAATCATGAGTCATTTGTTACTTTTCAAGAAACTATTTCCCTCAAAATAGTTTGCCTCATTTATTTTTACACAATTAAAAGAAAGAAAGAAAGGAAGAAAACTCATGGATAGTTAAATGCAATTAGAAAAAACAATGTGAAGTTGGAGAAGAATTACATCCTTGCAGAAGGCCCAAGAAAAAAATGCATGTATATTCTCTACATGCTATTACAAAGTGTTAGCTTATTATTTGTTGTGTTAAACACATAGACATACAGATTGGGAAATGTAATGATTTCTCTGTTGTTTAGAGACACGGAGGTTAAAAGAGGACAATTATCCATCCTTCTATTCATTTAGTAATATTTGAATGAGCACATACTATGTGCTGAGCGTGGACAGATAAGACATGGAGAAAGCTACAACCTCAGTAACATTAGCAAACTGACATCCTCTTTCAGCCTAATTTTAAACAGTGCAAACAGCTGTCAGATTGAAAAGTTATGTTGTTTATTTTCTTAGTAGGAAAGAAGTGGGAGACTCGGCCTTCCCCCTAAAGCTCCCCAAAGGCTCAGGAGTTGAAATTTGTTGTTTACTGTGTAAAGTAAAAACAACAGTATTTGCATCCTGTTTCCACTGGGGGATTAAAACACAATGGCCCTTAGCTCTAGCTTGAGCTCTGCCTTTCAACCAGTTATAATACTGAGTATTACTGCCTTGGAATGAGGAGGCTACAGAACAGGGAGACAATGTTAGAGTTAGTACATTAAAGCAAATTTCTAATTCTGCATAACTAGCATGCATTTACTTCATTAACTAGTAGTTACATGTCCCACGCCTTCAATTAACACTGGTTTCATTTTAAATGCTATCAGTTAAGACAAGATGCGATAAGAAAACATGATTGCCAAGCAAGCATTCCTCAAACACTGTCTGATTTATCTCTTTGGCAATTCATTAAAATGCAAAATATATTGAAATTGATTTCAGCACTTTCAGGCAGGAATGTTTGTAATAATGTTAATTTACAAATTTCCTTTTCTTTTTTTTTTAAGTCTCTGTGCTGTAGTCGCCATGTTTAGCTGGAGGCTATTTTTATTGTGCAGACAGAAAATGAACAGCGAACATTTATTTCTCATATCTTTCTGAGAAACCTGAGGTGCATGAAGATATTTGTGCTGTAACAGGCATAGTCAATCTCCTTCACTCGCTTTCGTCGCTATATATCACCAGCAAACTCCCAGCTAGTCCTGCTGTAGCAATTAACCTGCCAGAGCTCTCTCCTGTCAAGCTTCGTAATAATAAACTCCTCCCCCCACCACCCCTGAGAGAGACAGAGCTATAGATTCTGGCTCCGCAACTTCCATAGAGGTTGAATTATTCAGAATCAGCACGATTAAGAAGATGACATGGGTATTAGTTAAAAAGACATACTTTTTTTCTCTCTCCTCTGACTGAGGTTTAAACCTATTAAGGTTGAAAGCAGTGGGGGCAACAGATCTTTCCCTCTTCAGTGCACCAGTCCTAAAATAGGAATCCTTGAAATACTATTTACAATACCTTGTCAATTTCCAAGTTTATGAATAAAAAGTATAAATACCAGGAGGGAAGTGTCAGAGTCAGAATGTACAGCTTGTGTAAATCTAGGAACTGGCTAAAAATAATATTTTCACCCCAAAGAGACAAAAGGATCGGGTTTGTTTCAAGAAATTAGTCATGTTTCAATTGTTATTCTTACAAGCAATGAAAAACCTTCTCATGTTTGTGTTTTTTGGGTCAGTTTCAAGTGGACCAAACTGATTAATTATAAATTTAAAATCCGGATACACACTCTGTCAGATAACAAGTCGTTAGACTCTAGAAATAGCATAGCCCTAACAATAAACCTTGTCTTTATGAGGATGGCAGTATTATAAATGTCATAATGGATTGCAAATGAACCAGCTGTTTACATTCTACTGTAGCACATGAATGGGAGACTAGCAAACCAAGAAATAAAAAGAGACTGAGGAAAATTTACTGGTACCAAGTCACAGAAAAAAGCCCAAGGAACTCAATTTCTACGCATTCCCATCCAATTTACCCTTGCTGACTTTTTGGGGGAAGTGTAGCTTTTGAAACCAATTGTATTATTTCACTTTAAGATGCCTTCTAGTATATTCAATAGACCCATCACAGTTATATGTTCCTTTTTCAGTCTCAAGCTGCCCTCACCATATGAGATTGGTTACTGTCTGAGGACTTTCAGAGAAGGATTTGAATGCAATTTCAAAGGCCAGACAGAGCAGCTTTCAAAACACTGCAAGCTTAGGAAAGCAGGGTTAGTGGCCCAGGAGGGGTGAGAGACTGGTTTTCTGTTTCTCATTTCACTTCAAGCTAAAGCACCTTTTGATCCCAAACAGGTGAAATGGAAGCAGCATGGCATTTCTAATTGAATGACCCCACCCATTCAAGCTCTGCAAAATGGCAATTATCAGTAACTACATTATTGCCAGCATCTTCCGCATTAGCCCATGGAGACTGGTGATTCCTTTGAGAACAGAAACACTTTGCTCTTCTATGTATGATTAAATCTAGGTCCACCCATGAGATTTCAGCAAATAGCCAGCCTGCTCACATGTGCTTGTTAGCAGATGGCCATTTTCTGCACATCAGGTATGAATCATAGGTGTTTGTTATGCAAAGATCTTATTTCAAGTTTCATGTCCTCTTTTATCAGCCAGAACTAGAACCCAGCAAAGGGATGCAAAGGAGGGGTACGATTTAACATTACAAATTAGGAGTGTTGCTTTAGGGGGCATTGCAGCTACTCTGTTTAAAAATCCATTCCAGAAGATAACATTACCACTTTGTTATGTTTGCGTTTTCAGATAAGGCACCTTACCCCTGGCTGCAGGTTTCTTATCTCTCTAATATTCATGGAGTGGTAGCTTTTAATTAAACCATCCACAACTCTATGTAACTCAAAGTGTATATTTTACTGCTGCAGGAACCAATAGTCAAGAAAAATTCCATATTTTAAATTTATTTTTAATGCCTGGATAGTTTTATTATCAGTGATGTCATGAACAGTGTTGTCTTACAAAAATGACTAAGTGTTGTGTTTCAAGAGACACACAGATCATATCAGGGGTCCCAAAAGTTCATGCGACTCTTGATTTTCACAGATGGATTATTCAGATTTGACTTTGCCAGAAACCCTTCGAGGTCCGTAATATGTAATCATTTGTCATTTTCCCCAGGCATAATTTTATTCACATGCATGGCAGATCTAGAATGTTGAGGTGAGTCACTAAATTACTGATTTCTCCAAATTAACTATCTGTCTTCTTCAAACATAAAATGCATTGACTTCTGTGACATCTCAGACTCCTGATTTTTTCCCAAAGGTCACATTTTCTCGGCCTTCTTTTCAATTCCATCACCTAGATATTAAGGTCCACACCTCTTTTTCAGTCTTCACACTCTCTTCAGGTCATCTCTTTGATGCCCAGGATTTCAAGTTCTATGTATACGTTGATGACTCACAAGTACAAATTACCCACCCGTTATCTCGCTCCCGAAAATCAGAGGCAAATACTCAGCTGCTTCTTGCACACTGGGTATACCACTGGCATTTAAATTCAATATATACAAAATAGAATTCATAATAGTAATAGTAATAATGCAGATAATATTTAATGGGCATTTAATGTTTATACTCATAATCTTTACCAAAACTCTAACATGTAGGACATTGTCATATTCCCCATTTTACAAGTGAGGAAACTACGGTTTACAGAGGTTCATTGTCAAATGTCAAATGTTCACAGAGAGTTATGATTTGGACCTCAGTGCACCTGCCCAGAGTCTGTGTTGTTTATCACCACTCCCGTGCTGACTACCCTTCGTTTCCTCTTTCACTTAATTCTTCCTAGAGGTGTTTCCTATTTGGATGGTGCCACTGCTTCAGGGTGACTTTCCTGTTCCTACAAAGTAGGTTGGGTTTCTAGGACTAAAGTCTACAATTAGTTTCTTAAATTAGCACTTGTTTTTCCCCCCAGAGAATCTGTAATCAGGTATTTGACTTTTAATCCTCTCAGTAGGCTGGGAAATACACTGGACAGATACCAGCTCCATTTGAAGTTGAGAAAACAAAGCAAAATAAATTGGTGAGGGAGGGAACAGTTCTGAAAGAGGGAACAGCAAGGACATAAGCCCTGGTGGGGAAAACATAAAATAAAAGTAGCACTCTCAAGTAACAGAATCATTTATTTTTTAAGTCGGAGCACAAAGAATGAAAGTGAGGAGCGGCAAGAGGCGAGAGAGGTAGACGGGTGCTAGATCACAGAGGCTTTTACAGGCCATGTTAAAAACCTGAAAATGTATTCCAAGAACAACACAGGAAACACTTAAGCAATAGGATATGAAAACCCAAAGGTCATTTATTTAATTCACAGTCATTGATGGGCAAAACTGATCATAAAGACTGAAGGTTCAAAATTTGTTCAATGCATGGAGGATGCTGATGAGGAAGGGCAGAAGAAAAATGATAAATTGTGATATTTTTACTTATGCATTACAGGGGCAAGTACTCCAGGAAACCCTGTGTAAGATATTAAGAGAACAGGTCTCATAATTGTGTGTGTGTGTGTGTAATATTTTTAAAGCAGTTTTAGGTTCACAGAAAAATTGAGTAGAAAGTACAGAGTTCTCATATAGCCCCAGACTCCACCCGCTCACTTTGTCTCAAACAGCCTCCCCGACCATCCACATCTAGCACCAGACTGGAACATTTGTCACAACTGATGAACCTACATAGACACATCAGTATCACCCAAAGTCCATAGTTTACTTTAAGGGTCACTCTTGGTGATGGGTTCTATGGGTTTGGCAACTGTATGATGACGTGTATCCATCACACCAAGTTGTTTCACTACCCTAAAAATCCTCTCTGCTCTGTCTGTTTGTCCATCCCTTCTTCCTAACCCTGAACAACCACTGATGGTTTTACTCTAACCATAGTTTTGCCTTTTCCAGGGTTTCATATTGTTGAAATTATATAGTGTCAATCTTATTCAGATTGGCTTCTTTCACTTAGTGATGTGCATTTAAGTTTCTTTCGTGTTGTTTCATGGCTTGATAACTCATTTCTTTTTAGTACTGAATATATTCCATTCTATGAATGTACCACAGTTTATCCATTTAACAGTTGAAGGACATCTTGGTTCCTTCCAAGTTGTGGCAATTATGAATAAGGTTGCTATAAACATACATGTATAAGTTTTGTGTGGACATAAGTTTTCAGCTCCTTTGGATAAGCACCAACAAGTGCAATTGCTGGATCCTATAGTAAGAGTATGTTTGGTTTTGTAGGAAATAGTCACCAAAAACTGCTACAACGTTTTGCATTCCCATCAGCAATGAATTCCTGTTCTTATTGCTCCATATCCTCATCATCATTTGATTTTGTCAATACTATGTGTTTTAGCCCATATGATGAAGTATCTAACTATTGTTTTAATTTCCAATTCCTCAGTTACATATGATGGTGAGCATCTTTCCATTTAGTCATCATCTGTATATCTTCTGTGGAGAGATGTTTGTTCAGGACTTTTGTCCATTTTTTAACTGAGTTGTTCATTTTTCTTATTGTTGAGTCTTAGGAGTTCTCTGTATATTTTGGACATCTGTTATCACATCTCCTTGATTTTTCCCAGCCACTTGGGGTTTTCTGCACTCCTTGGCTTGTAGCCCCTTCCTGCCCCTTCAAAGCCATCAGTGCAGCTTCAGTCTTTAAGTAGTATACTTCTGAACTTGCACCTGTCATCACATTTTTTAGCTCTCTCTTTTTCTGTCTCCCTCTTCCACTTTTAAGGACCCTTCTAATTACATTGGGCCCACCCAGATAAGCCAGGATAATCTCCCTTTTTTATAGTTAGCTATTAGCATCCTTAATTCTCCTTTTACCATGCAACTTAACATATTCACAGGTCCTGGGAATTAGGAGGTCAGCACTTGTGGGTAGGCATTGTTCTGCCTACCAGTTCTCCATAAGTATTTGCTATTTATTAGTAGGTGTAGGAATTTAAAAACAAAATAAAGTCTTTACTTATAATATGATTAATATTGAGTTAATAAAATCTCCCTAATATTTGACAGCTGCCTTGTTTCCACTTAATTCAAAGCAATAGTTATTTTTTTCTTTCTTAGCAGCTTAAATGTATGAATCTGTTTAAAGTATTTAACTTAGTTTTCATAGGAACAAAAGCTCTTGTCTTTTTTGCACTCACCTGGAGTCAAGAATTTATACAATACTTAATTAAATTAAATAATGATAGTGATAATTATACCTGGGATAAATGCATGGGGAGAAGCACAACTGACTATTGGTAAGCATAGAACTCAGCTGGAGAAGCAAGAGAGTTTGTGCTCATCAGAGGAAAGCCAACCAGTTGACAGACACACAGCATGAAGTGAGCATTCATCTATGTGCTTTGCAGAGGGAAGGAAGATTGTCCATTAATCCGGTAAACCAGTTAAGTGGAAGATTTTTGAAGAAAGCTCCTGCTCTGCTCAAACAATAGAACACAGGCTCTGCAGGCAGACATCAGTTCTAATTCATTCCCACTCGTATCTTACAAGTTAGGTTACTTTGAGCAAATTAATTAATGTCTAAGATGTTCTGTTCCCTCCTCTTGTCAAATGAAGATTAAAATAATATCTACTTCACAGTGTAGTGGTAAGTTCAGTACTAACATCGTTCTTGCAAGTAAAGATGTTCATTGCATACTGCTCGATAAATCACAAATATTTGCATACTATTTTCATTAGTTCCTTGTGTGAATTCCTACACATAAATTACTGAATACAAGTGTATACAATTCTCTTAATTTTCTATACAGGTATTATCAAAATGATCTCCAGAAATACATACTCATTTCACTTTTGCCTACAATGTATGACAGTGTCCATTTCCTTAAAAAACTTGATGATATTTTGTATCATTTAAAAATTGCCATTTGACAAAAGCAGTGTTAAGGGGAAAGTTTATAGTGTTAAATGCCTACATCAAGAGGACAGAAAGATCACAAATTATCCACCTAACCTCACTCTAAAGGAACTAGAAAAATAAAAACAAACTAATCCTAAAGCTAGCAGAAGAAAAGAAATAACTAAAATCAGAGCAAAACTTAATGATATTAAGACCCAAAAAATCCATACAAAGGATCAACAAAACAAAAACTTGGTTATTGGAAAACATAAGCAACATTGATAGACTTCTAGCTAGATTAACAAAGCAAACATGAGACAAGAACCAAATAAGCACAATTGGAACTGACAGAGAGGACATTACAGTTGATCCCAAGGAAAATACAGAAGATCCTCAGAGACTACCATGAACTTCTCTACGTGCACAAACTATAACACCTAGAAGAAACAGATACATTCCTGGAAACATATGAGCTCCCAATATTGAACCAAGAAGAACCAGAAATCCTGAAAAGACTAATAATGAGAAATTGAATCAGTAATAAAAAACTTACCCTCCAAAAAAAGCCCCAGACCAAATGAATTCACAGCCAAATTCTATATACCAGATGTACAAAGAGCTGGTACCAATCCTACTGAAACTATTCCAAAAAATTGAGGAGGAAGGACCCTTCCCTAATTCATTCTACAAAACCAGTATCATCCTGACACCAAATTCTAGCAAAGACACAACCAATAAAGGAAACTACAGGCCAATATCCCTGATGAACATAAACACAAAAATTCTCAATAAAGTATCAGCAAACCAAATTCAGCAGCTCATCAAAAAGTTAATTCACCACAATCAAGTGTGCTCGAATCTTTGGATGCAAGGAAGGTTCAATGTACATTAATGTATACATATGAGTCAACACATAAACATAATTTTTAAAAAACCATATGATCATCTCAATAGACGTGGAAAAAGCTTTTGATAAAATCCAACATACCTTTACAATAAAAACCCTCAACAAACTAGGCATCAAAGGAACATACCTTAATATAATCAAAACAATCTCGACAAACCCACAGACAACATCATACTAAATAGGCAAAAAGTGGAAGCTTTCTCCCTAAGAACTGGAACAAACAAAGAATATCCATTCTCACTATTCTTACTCAACACAGTACTGGAAGTCCTAACCAGAGTACTCAGGCAAGACAAAGAAATATAAGGCATCCAAACAGGAAAAGAGGAAGTCAAATTATCTTGTCTCATTGACAATATGATTCTATACCTAGAATACCCTAAAGATTCTTTGAAAAGATGTCCCAGTCTGATAAACAATTTTGGCAAGTCTCGGGATACAATACCAATGCATAAAAATTGGCAGCATTTCTATATACCAATAAGGTTCAAGCTGAGAGGTAAATCAACAATACAATCACATATACAATTGCCACAAAAAAGGTAGAATACCTAGGAATACATCTTACCAAGGAGATGAAAAATCTCTATAAGTAAAGCTACTTGTAGAAAGTACTGTTGAAAGAAATCATAGATGACACAAACAAATGGAAAAGCCTTCCATACTCATGGACTAGAAGAATCAGTATCATTAAAATGTCCATACTGCCCAAATCAATCTACAGATTCAATGCTATTCCTATCAAATCACAGAATCAGGAAAACACTATTCTAACATTCATATGCAACCAAAAAAGAAACCAAATAGCCAAGGCAATCTTAAGCAAAAAGGATAGCTGGAGGCATCACATTACCTGACTTCAAAGTGTACTACAAGGCTATGCTAACTGAAACAGCATGGTATTGACAAAAAAAGTAGACACATAGACGAGTGGAACAAAATAGAAACACCTGAAATAAAGCCACACACCTACATCAACTACTATTCAACAAAATTGACAAAAATAAACAATGGGGAATGGATACCCTATTCAATAAATGGTATTGAGAAAACTGGCTAACCATATGTAGAAAAATGAAACAGGACCCCCACCTCTTATGATATATAAAAATTAACTCAAGATAGATTACAGACTTGAGTGTAAGACTTCAAACAATAGAAATGCTAGAAGAAAACCTAGGAAATACTATTCTAGACATTGGCCTAGGCAAAAAATTTATGACTACATCATCACAAGCAAATGCAACAAAAATAAAACTATAATTCGGGCCTAATTAAACTAAACAGCTTTTGCATAGCAAAATAAAGCTATTAACAGAGTAAACAGACAACCTACAAAATGAAAGAAAATACGTGCAAACTATACATCCGACAAAGGACTACTGTCCAGAATCTATAAGGAACTTAAATCAACAAGAAAAAAACAAATAACCTAATTAAAAAGTGGGCCAAAAACATAAACAGACAGTTCTCAAAAGAAGACATGTAACTGGCCTACAAACATGAAAAAATGCTCGACATCACTGATCATCAGAGAGATGTAGATCAAAACTATAATGTGATACCATCTCACACCAGCTAACATAAGCTATTATTAAAAAGTCAAAAGAAAAATAACAGGTGTTCATGAGGTTGTGGAAGAAAGGGAACACTTACAGACTGTTGATGGGAGTATTAGTCCATTCACATTTCTATGAAGAACTACCTGAGACTTGGTAATTTATAAAGAAATGAGCTTTAATTGGCTCGCAGTTCCAAAGGCTGTACAGAAAGCATGGCTAGGAGGCCTCAGGAAACTTACAATCATGGTGGAAGGCAAAGGGGAAGCAAGCATATCTTCACATGGCCAACAGGAGAGAGAGTGAAAGGGGAGATGCTAGACACTTTTAAACAACCAGATCTCGTGAGAACTCACTCACTATCACAAGAACAGTAAGGGGGAAATCTGCTTCCATGATCCAATCACCTCCCACCAGGTCCATCCCCCGACATTGAAAAGTAAAATTCAACATGAGATTTCGGTGGGAATGCAAAGCCAAACCATATCAGTGGGAATGCAAATTAGTTCAGCTCCTGTGGACAGCAGTTTAGAGATTTCTCAAATAACTAAAAATAGAACTATCTCAACAAACTAAAATCAGAACTACCATTCAACCCAGCAATCCCGTTACTGTATATATATCCAAAGGAAAATAAATCATTTCACCAAAAAGACACCTGCACTTGTATGTGTATCACAGCACTGTTCATAAAAGCAAAGACATAGAATCAATCTAGATGTCCATCAATGGTAGATTTGCTAAAGAAAATGTGGTACACCATGGAATACTACACAACCATAAAAAAGAATGAAATAATATCCTTTGCAGCAACATGGATGCAGCTGGAGGCCATTATTCTGAGCAAATTAACACAGAAACAGAAAACAAAATACTGCAAGTTCTCACTAAAAGTGGGAGCTAAACACTGGGAACACATGGTCACAAACATGGAAACAATAAAACATTGGGTGTTTCAAAAGGAGAAAGGAAAGAGCAAGGATTGAAAAACTACCTGTTGGGTACTATTGTTCACTACTTGGGAGACATAATCATTAGAAGCCCAAACCTCAGCATCACGCAATATATCCATGTAACAAGCCTGCTATACACCCTTTGAATCTAAAATTAAAATAAATAAATAATACAATAAAAACTGCCAATTGAATTGCCTAAATAAGTAGTATCTGAAATTATTCTTTCCATTTGAATTTCTGTGATTATTGCTTTTGGGAATTATTTCATGCAAAATTATATTGACCAATTGATATCCTTTTTTTGTGAGTTGTTTGTTAATATTCTTACCCCATTTTAATTAAGAAGTTTAAAGTGCTATAACTGATTTGTAAGATTTTGATATATTAAGCCCTGTATCGTATAAGCCCTTAATTTTTTCTGATTTATGTTTTACTGTCTGTTTTATTTATATGTCCTAAAGATATCCTTGAAAGACAATTCCTGAATTGCCTCTTTCCTTTGGGAGGAAAACAATTTTAAAACACCATCTGCCTGAGATTTCTTATGGTTAGTAAATTTCCCAGTGATACTATGGCATGTAATTCAGTGTTCATCAAAGAGTTCATTTGAATCTCTAATAATTATTTGACTTTTTCAGAAACCATGACTGTCCTCAGAAAGTTGTTTCTTCTTTACATTCTTCTCATACCTTAGGTGCTAAACCAACTTGCATTTGTGATCCCTGACTTTTTTTTCACCAATCAATTTCTATGCTTGTTAAATTGCATATTTGAGTAGGCTTTCCTTTATTTAGTAACTGTTGCCTTAAAGCTTATTATGATAGCACCTCTGTCTGTTAAGTAACGTCAACATCCTTCCCATCACCTCCACACTTCTAATCCCCCTCCTCACAGCCCCCTTGCTGAATGAAAAGCAATGAATTTTTTGTTGGAAGCTTTGAATGAATAATTCATTTGGAAAAAAATCATCCGTGTTGTGCATGTTCAGAAGACAGAGCGCTTCTCTTGTCAGTCACAATGGCTTGGGTAGGGCTAAGTGCTGTTCTGTATGTTCTTGGAGTGTGCAGCTGATGGCAGGCTGCTGAGATTGCCAACTGTGCTAATCCCGACCATCCTTCCTTGTCTTCTGTGACAGGAAGATTAAGAATTGGGGTCTTATTCAATTGTTGCAGTTAGACTGTATTTCACTTTGTTGTTTCAAGCCTTCTTTTAAGTTATTGACAGATTCTCATCATCCCTCAAACCCTGTGAAATCCTGACCTGGTGCAATTTACTCCTGGGGCAGCATGGTTGAGAGGGGAGAGAGTATGGCCTTTTTACATCAAGAGATCCTTAGGTTTGGATTCTACAGCAGCCGTTTATTAACTTGGTAGCTTGGGCCGGTTGCATAACCTCGACCAGTCTCAACTCTCTTATCTGGATATGGAAGGAATTATTGCTACATAGCAGTTTGGGGTTGAGAGGGGGGCGTGAATTTCATAAATAATTTTCTTTATGGAAGCACCCAGCACTCTGCCTGCAGGTTGGCAGGTTTGTAGTTAATGTTCATGTCCTTTTAATTGATTTTTTCTTCACCATTGTCCCCATCATCTCTGTTCTTTCTTTATTTTGTTAAACACGTATAGAATACTTAATGAACATACAATCTTTCTGCCTAACAAATAGAAAATTCAGCATTTCCCCTATTTTCATGAGATAAAGTCTACTCTCCCCAGCACGATCCCAGTGAGTGGCCTCCTCCCTTCCTGCCCACCCAACGGCCCAGTGGCCCATCAACACGGAAATGTGCTTCACTTTTCCCAAATCATTTAAGTTCTGTTTCCAGGCCTGGCAACTTCTGCTCTCATACATATCTAATCACAGGATAATTATCTGGCCATGTCTCCACCTCCCAATTGTACTGTGATCTATAAGGGGCATATATGTACTCTAACGTCTCATTGTTTGACTTATAGAAAATACCTCAATAAATTTTTGGTGAATGAATGAATGAGTAAATGAATAAATGAAATATTGAACATGTTTAAGTACAGTATGGTAGAAATTTAAAAATGCTAAAATCATGGTGATAGACATGGTGACATGGTAACAGAAACAGCAGAAAATGCCTGCTGCACACTTTTTAGATCAGACATCTGTGAAACCAGTCTTTAAAATATGTTGATCAATGCTAGGTGCATTTTTCTTCCTGTTTGTATCTGTTCCCCACCTCTTTCCTCCCTGGTTGCTTTCTCCAACTTTTGCCCTCTTCCTTCTGCCTTCTGAAGAAAGAGGAATTAAGAGGGACGATTTGGAGAATCCCTCCAGAGGCTGGTAGCCTCAGCTGTGTTAAAGGGAACCTGGCCTGTTTTACTTGCTGGGTCTATAAAACATCCTCACAATGTTAACAGGTAAGGAATCCTAGCTCTGTTAACCATCTCCTTCCTGGCTCAGCGGTGGAGGCTCTGTTCTGCATTTTGTCTTGGAACTTACATTCTTTTTCTTCCCTAGGGGGCATGTGTTGTTGTAACTGGTACTGGCTAAAACTAATAGGCAGCAAGCCACATATCATAAAAATCTTAAGGGATTTTTCTCCTGCAATTTTTATGTGGTGTCCATTGATTTTTCAGGAAGTGTCTCATCACTTTTCCTGTCTTCCTCAGGAGAAAAATCTAGGCTCCTAGAATAGAATATATCGTCGGATCAGCATTTCCATGCTAACATTGGATATAATTATGAATAGGGTCTGTATATGAGAGGCCCTACGCCCTTGCTCAGAAAAACTCAAAGCTAGTGATGTCAACATTTTCTCAGAGGAAATATAACATAGAACTCATATGTGAACAAGATTGTCTTCTTTTAACTTATGCCTTAAAACACAAAATTAGACTAAGACTAAAAAAAGAATGCTATTTGAGATGAGCTATCGGTCATAATGTCCACTTATGGAAGTGTGAGTGTGTGTATGTCTGATTGATATCTGCCACTGCGGGGTGATAACGGAGAAGCCCATATTTTAATTAGGAGATGCACATAGATGGTTTGATTTTCTTTTGAGTTACCATCAATGATAGCAACAATGATAACCACTGTTAATAGACTATTCATTGTCACACTTTTCATCCAGTATCTTATTTAATCTGCAAAACAACTTGTAAAATAGAAATTATCAAACAGAAATGATAATTTCTATTTTACAAAAGAGAACTATACGCTAAAGCTGATGCTAAGGCTCTTGCGTGGCTTGCCAAATGTCACATAATTAGTAAGAGGAAAAAGAGTAATTCAAACAGTCTAATTCCAAAATCTAACTTTTACCACTGCACAATACTACCTTCTGCCAGTTCAACAATATGGTACTTCTACAGCTCACTTTTTCCAAATTGTTGATAATATAATGCTGTCATATGTAACAAATCAATAAGAACTCCTGGATACAATAGCTCAATAAAATCACTTTTTTATTAAATGGATTGTTAAGAAGGCAAAACCCTGGAACCCACCTAGACCCACTAGAGGCAGGACTCTGGAATCTATTACATTACCTCCTCAGTCAATTGTTATATAGCCTGCCTAGCAAGATTTTGTGGGTGCATTGTTGGGAATCATGTCTTAGAATCTAGGCATTTGGTCTGGGACTAGGTCTGTCACAAAAGGACCCGGCTTAGGAGTCACTGAATAAATTGTTGTTAAACTGAATTGTTGAACCTTCAATCTGTATGGTGATATCCCCACATTAAAGCACTGATGAGAACCATTTTCCCTCTAATATTTTGCAAAGGGAAATCCACTCAGTGCCACAATGCAGTTCAGCCTCTAGGGTTTGGGGGAGACGCTCCGCCCGCAACAGTGTAGTCTCTTAGCGGTTTTGCATCAAACAGAAATACTACACTCAAGATAGACATTTTCCTTCCTAGGACAATATCTGCCCCTATCATTAAAGTTTATAGGTATTTGTATATGTCATTACTGTTACCAGTTTTTCCTGGGTCCTGGGGAGAGTCTAGCTGAATGCCTGTAAAATACAGCAAGCTCCTAAGAGAAAGATGCTCTCTAAAGGTATAGTATTACTATAAATTTCAACGACTTCCCCAAGCTTGAAAATGCTGTCCTGGAGAGAATGATCACTTAACAATCATTGACTCATTTCCCAAGCTCGTAGGAAACCAGCCTAACTCCCAGGCATGGTAAAATGTAAAGGAATGGGATCACTGGGGCACAGGACAGAGAAAATACTAGCCAAAGGGACACTAATCTATTTACCAAATCTGTATCAGTCATAAATACAGGCTTATAATGACTTGTTGTAATGATAACAAAAACATGTACTTAAGAAACTCTATTACCTATTCATAAGTGGAAATCCATCTTCTTAAAAGAATGTATTTTCTGGTTTTCTTATTGCTGCTCACAATTTAGCATGTGGCAGTAACAGGGAGACTGATTCTCTTCTTTAACCCTGGAGAAGTGTGTCATCCCAATCTCCATCAGATTTTCACAGTGGCTATTTGAACAAGGATAGTTCCCTTGGAGTTAATCTTTTAAACTCAAGGCAAAAATCCCTTGAGCCCATCTCATATATACGAGGTTAAACGTCTCTGAACTGTTCATAATCTTGGAGAAGTGCCATCTTTTGGCCTGCAGATAAATATAACACTTCACCAGTTTCTGGGTATCTTAAACCCACGTGGGTTGTGATAACGAAGCAAAAACTACTGTTCTAGAGAGAAATGGATACAGTTATAGACCAACAATGGGAGTGTAAATCATACAACCCTTTTTAAAAGTAATGATGCAATCTGATCAAAAACTTGGAAATATTACTAACATACAGTACATGCGTTTACATTAGACTTATATACATATCTATGTGAATATTATAAATAAATGGTATATAATTCTTGAAACATGCAAACATAATACAAATATACCTAATGCGTTTATATTATTCTACTGGTGACCTTGTCTCGTTTCATGAATTCTGTGTTTGATCACCATCAGACCTCTCTCCTTTCTCTCTATTCCGATAGAGACCTGCCTTCTCAAGCCCTCTTGGATGACTTACTGGGCATCTCAAAGTAAACTCTTGACCCTCTCTGCCAAACCTGCTCATCTCACAATCTTCCTCATCTCAAACGGGAACTCTTTTCAATCATTTACTCCAGGCAAAGAGCTTAGGATTCTTGTGGATTCCTCTTTTCTTTTTAGTTTTTATTCCTTTAAGGTAAGGTCTCACTCTGCCACCCAGGCTTAAGGGCAGTGGCGTGATCACGGCTCACTGCAATCTCGACCTCCCAGGCTCACGTGATCCTCCCATCTCAGGCTCCAGAGTAGCTGGGGCTACAGGTCTGCACCATCGCACCTGGCTAATTTTTTTTTTTTTCATATTTTTTGCAGAGACAGGGTATTGTCATGTTCCCCAGGCTGGTTACCAACTCCTGAGATCAAATGATCTGCCTGCCTCAACCTCCCAAAGTGCTGGAATTACAGGCATGAGCCACCGCACCCAACCAATTTTTCTTTTTTCTACAGCAACCAAGACATTTCATTGTCCATATACTCAAAATAGATCAAGAACCCAGACACGCTTTATACTTCTATCACCCCCACTCTTCAAAACACCCCACCTTGGAGATCAGAAGGGAGATCTGCCTTGAGTTACTAGCAAATTATGGAGTCACCAGCAAATTGATACATTTGATTGCCTTGGGAATAGAGATCTGTTAAAGAGGAAGTGAGGAGAGAGGAAAGAATAAAACTCAAGAAAAAGCTGTGAGGAACTTTCACGTTAGATCTCTGATATGGAAGGTGGAAATTTAAAAGAGTTAGGGGCCCTTGCTTTGTTAGAGGTGAGACTATGTTAGATCAGCAGCGGAGGCAAAGCTGCGTATACTCTAGGGGAAACAGTCACATAATCCGCCTAAAGGCTGTTCTGGAAATGTCCTAACTGTCACACAAATAGTTACTTGAGCCTAGGACCACTGCAAGGGGGAAACTGAGTCTCACAGAAAGTTATTCAGCTCCATCTTTCACCCTAGATTCAGTAGGGCCAGGTCATGTGTTTTTCATGGAACAAAAGGAAGAGAAGCAGTCAAACTGGCTCCAGTTTCAGAAGGATGTTGGGAAACTACAATCCAGGGTACTTAGACGTCTCAGTTGCACCCCAGGGCAACAGCCTCCGCCCAGTGGCCATCACACAACCCAAGGTCCTGTTGGATGGGCCAGGCTGCACCAGTCATTTACTTTAATGGAGGCTGGGATGGCATGAAAAATGATGGAGTTCCTGAGATGAAATTATTGTGAGTGATGTCCCACGGGGAGGCTGGGGAGACTCAGAACAGCCATCCCCACCAAGCTGCGATCCTGCAACACCCTGTATTCTCTAGGCACATATACTAGGAAGAA
The DNA here is from genome assembly GCF_000951035.1 of Colobus angolensis palliatus. Taxonomy (NCBI): domain Eukaryota; kingdom Metazoa; phylum Chordata; class Mammalia; order Primates; family Cercopithecidae; genus Colobus; species Colobus angolensis. The sequence goes on from NW_012121343.1 coordinate 432,962, forward strand.
GAATCTCCAGAGGAAACCACCCCGAAGGCGCTGGGGGATGAAGGAAAGAAGAGGGAGACAGGAGCCTGCAAGCAGCTGAGTAGTGGTGGTCTTAGAAGCAGGAAGACAAAACAATAGATCACCAGATTCCACAGCAGAGAGAACAGGGAGCTGGAGAATAAAGCCCTGTTTCTACTCACCCCTCATCCACAGCAGAGATTCCTAGAGGGAATTATTTAGAAATAGAGTCCTAGGGACAACTGGATTTCCTCTCATCAAAAGAGTAAAAGGTTCTGACATCCATTTAGACTTGAAATGTTCTGATAAATGTAAGTCTTGGGATATATCTATCACCTCTCTTTTTTTAAATTGTCTTTAATAAGCATGAGCCACTTTTAATTTTCTTAAATCAATACAAAATAAATTAAAAGAAAATGACTGTGGTTGTTGGACTCATTTTTTTCTGTTTCTAAAAGATTTACTCACAGTCATATTACAAACTTTGTGTGGTGTAGTTGGCAACTATCTCATTTCATTGACTGAAAAATGCAGTACTGCAGAGATTAATAAACCTTTTAAAGGTCAAAATTCTAAACCTGTGTGTTATTTTTCCCTAAGTATAAATTCCTGATCCTAACACGTTCGAGCAGTTGTCAAGTCCTAATTCTGCTTTGTCCCAGATTCTAGTTGGGAAGGGCTGAACCAGCTGATTTGCGACTAATTATTTAGATATTTAAAATGGCATCTGGCTTTACTTCTGTTAAGATGCAGTTGACTGCAATTGTTTTTCTTTCTTCTGCCTTAAGGCTTCTCTGCAGCTCATGTTCAACTGGCTCTTTCTTGAGAAGATACATCAGATGGGATCTCTCTTTTCCTAGATTTCCTTGAGTGCGAGCATTCTTTTTGTCAATAAATACTTCAGGGGTAACTCTCCTGGGTGACATAGTCTATGAGAAATAAAATCGTATAACAAAATCACAGATTCTGGTGTGACTGTGGGTCCATTTACATAAATAATATCTATCTATTTTGCTTAAATTTCATGTTTCACATGTAATTAATATTAGTAAATATTGTTAAAATACCAATGTTTTGGTTTTAGTTTCCATCTACTTTCCTTCCAAGTACAACATAGGCACAGGAAAAGCGGAAAAAATGAAAGAAAACAAATTGCAAACCTCAAATTCTAAATTGTCACTTACTACACAGTGTTACGATAATTCCAGAGAGCAAAATATATATTTATGTGTTTCTTTTTCCCGTACCCTTTCTTTTTTTAAAGTATGCCCACCAAGTGCCAGTAATTACTCTTTTACTCAGAATCAGGGAAACAAAATTATGCTATTAAGAGCCAAGAGCCAAGAAATGTTTTTAGAAAACATTAAATGTATGTGGTTGCCTATTGAGTTATGGTTTTGCCAGATAAATGACTCTTTTGACCAACTCTCAAGTGCAATCCTGAAACAAATAAGCACTATTGCTCAAGTTTCTGGCTTGGGAAAAACATATGCACAATCTCGTCTACTACAAACCCATATTGAGCACGTGTACAAACGATCTTCACTTAATCAATCTGAGGGAGAGGGCAATGAAGGAAGGACCAGTAGCTAGCATGAAAGAGCAGGTAGATAGTGGCTTAACAGGGACGGAAAAAGAACAAATTCAGTAAAGTCAGCTCTGTTACTCCTTAGTAAGACTGGCCAGAGGCTGGGGTAGCAGAGTCTGCCCAGAACAGAAGAATCAAAGTTTAATAAGCGTTGAAAGTCAAAGCGAGGTTTGGCAGTCATTTAATTATCTCCCATTTCTGCAGAGAGGAATCTCATCTCTGGAGAAGTAATGTGGCTTGCTCAAAATTAGACAACTGGTAAGTGAAAGAGTTTCTGCTTCTATTGAAAGTTCTTTTTGCTCTTCTCCCAACTGATTCTTTTTCAGGAGGATGCCGATGCTAATGAAATTCACCTGGAGTCTCGTTTGTTTGGCCTTGATATGGGAATTAATGCAGACATTTGGGAACAATAGAAAGACTTTGCTGACAGGGACTAAAACTTTGGTTTGAGCAGAAATAAGTATAGGTCATTTGGAGATATCAAATACCCTATAACCAGATCAAGCTAATGTGGGTGGGGAGGGTGGGGAAGACAGGAGTTAGATACTCATACAGAAACAAAGCACAGGGTTGAATATCAGGAAGTTATGGTTGTTTGTTAGGAAAGTCTAAAAGAAGATCTCAGGACGATAGCTTTGCATGTCAGGCACATCTATGTACGAGCTGAAAGTTAGGGGGGAAAGGGCGGGTTTCATTGACATGGTTCATTGATCCCTGTCACGAGGGCAGGTGGGGACTTCCCAAGCATTCTTACCTGAGAAGTTCTCCACTTCCCCTGGGTCTTAAAAGTACCCTGTGTTCTGAACAGGGCTTTCCACTGCAGTCTAAAATGTTTGGTTCACTATCAGAAGGTAACATTCAACACATTCAACTCAAGAAAAAATATACATTTAGTTTATGAAACTTTCTAGGCATGTGAAGTCTTCTCCTTTTTCGTATCCTCAGTCAGCCTATTTCTGTATATAACTTCCATTATGTTCTAAGTTTATTAAACCTATGGTCTTTTAATACAATTTTATGCCAATTAATAATAAGTTTCTATCATGTAGTTGATGCCTTTTAATCAGTTGGGTTAGCAGAAACCTTGACTTCAACATTTTTCATTAAAATAGTAACCATCCTAAAGCAGTAATAGTTTCAGAAATGTCAGACGGGCAGCAACTAGGATAAGATCCCTAATGGCAACAAAATCCCCAGTGTCTTGACCATACCTTAATCCTTGAGATCAAAGTTCAGTTACATCAGTTAAAGCTTACCAATTCAGTGAGAAGCATGGGGCTTCACTTTTTCACAGAAATGATACCTGGTTCAAATCATCTACTGTGACTTTTTTTTTTTTTTTTTTTTCTGAGACAGAATTTCACTCTTGTTACCCAGGTGGGAGTGTGATGGCACGTTGTCGGCTCACCACAACTCCGACTACTGGATTAAAGCGATTGTCCCACCTCAGTCTCCCGAGTAGCTGCGATTATAGGCATGCACCATTACGCTTGGCTCATTTTGTATTTTTAGTAGAGATGGGGTTTCTCTGTGTTGGTCAGGCTGGTCTCGAACTCCCCACCAACCTCAGGTGATCCGCCCGCCTCGGCCTCCCAAAGTGTTGGGATTATAGGCGTAAGCCACCGCGTCTGGCCTTAAAGTGGCTTCTTTTTTTTTTTTCTTTTTTAACCTCATGTGTTTTTCAAGCTTCTAGACCAGAGAATTCTGTTTGAATAGTAAGGTTAAATATTTGGTGGCAATGCCTGTGATTCATTGTGTTCTTGAACTCTAACTCATTACCAATGGTGTTTTATCCAAGTTACAGGAAAATACTGGGCAACTAATTTTGATGTCATTGAAAAAGCCTTTTACATACTCTTGCATGCTGGATAGTGCCAGTTTAGTACAAATCCATTATCCCTTAACCACAAATGCAAAAAACAGAAAGTCTAAAAATTACAAATGTTTTTCTTTTACAATTAACACCATATTTATTTAGTGGGAAAATCTGATGAACTGATATGAGACTATTTGGAATTGATTTATCTTCCTTAATGTAAATATTGATGATTTTTATTATAGAAATCTTAATGTGTTTTATAAAGGGAAGTTGTCCTAGACCCCAGTGGAGGCTGTTACATAATATAAAATGTGTGTGTGTGTGTGTGTGTGCGTGTGCGCACACATGCGTGCACAGACTATATTACCTTGGAAAATATGAAAAGGAAATGAATTTCAAAACATAGCCAGCCAAATCAGTTTTAAATAAGGACAAACCCAAGAAAGTAAAATGTGTATATTTTCTAAGACTGCAGAAAGTGATTTTCAAAAATTGCCTCTACTTAAGTAAGCAGTTCTTATTGTTGTTGCTCATTCATTCACCCTCTTTCTCCCTGGAAGATTTTGTTTGGGTTTTTATTTTATGCTATTTTTATTTTTACTTTAGCCTTCAATTTGCATACTCATAAACAAATCAGCAGAAGGAGAGTACTAGAATCTATCACACAACAAATCCACAGTGGACGGTGGCCACATGGCCTGTCTGATGCTATTAGGACAATGCCTCATGGTGGTTTATTCGGCTACTCTTGTGATTAGGGGCATATTTATTCAAAGAACGTTTAATATTTGGCTTTGCTGTTGAAAATTTCAGCAAAGGATCTGTAAAAAGAAATGCTATTTATTTGACCTATGCCCAATGCATACCCCAGCACCTTGTTTCTCATCCATTCCACTGCAATCGCACAATGCGCATTAATCTTACCCACTCATAGTAACTACCTTGAAAAGAAAAAAGAAAAAGTAATCTCTTATCTTCCAAGGTGTGTTCTAAAATAAAGTGTTTTTTGATCTCAATGTATTACTTTACCTTTCACATTTTGGTTGGAACTAGAACTACACTTAAAATCAATATATTAGTCTTTACCTGACTTTTATAAGGATAGTGGTTTAAAATGGATGCTAAGTTATATATGTTAGGTTCTAGACATAGAATATTAAGTAGATATGATCCTTTATCAACTGTGATATTGAATTCCAAAACGAGAGAGTCAGAGAGAGAGACAGACTAAACACAACTGTAATATCAAAAGGCAGTGTTGTGGCAAGAAAAAGTTTTCAAAATATTCATTATGTACATGATTGTTCATGAAATTCATCTTGGGCATATAACTTCCTATTAGAATGAGAAAGAGAGAGGGAAAGTTTTAGAGGCTGGGAATATTCAACTCAAATTTTGTTCAATAAGAGAGCCTCAGAACATAAAATACAAATGAACTGGTTTTATTGTCCTCATTGAAAATTGAAAAGAAAGAAGAATTTGGACTCTGTATTTATAGGCTATGGACTGGAAACCAACTGACGTTAATTTGCAAATTGACAGAGCAAAACACGTGAGAAGTATGCAACCTACGTACATTAATCTTGATGCATTTAAAATGCATTTCATTTCAACAAGATCTCTTTAGAAGTCCACTAGCAGTGTATAGTTTGCCTATATAGTCATGAGCTTTCAATAAAAGCTCATGACTGGTTCTTATGAATTCAGTGGAAACCTCAGTGGGGAGGAAAGCAGAAACCATGAAGCCACAGGGATGTTGCAACTCCCACAAATTAGTGCTACTTCAGAAAAACAACTACCAACCTTTAAACAGCTTAAGCAAAATGTCAAGTAAATCAAGTACCAACCATATGCTAAGCTTGTGTTATGAAAATGTTAACAAATAGCTAGGTATTATTACAGTGGATAAAAGAAAACACATTGCAATTGATGGCAGCTGGGAAGATTACTACCCAACCATATAAACCAGAACTAAAAAATGATTTGGCAATATGGGAGAGAATTTTATGCATCTCCCCACCCCCTTTCTTTTGAGACAGGTTGGAGGGCGGTAGCATGATCATACATACTGCAGCCTCAAACTTCTGGGCTTAAGTGATCCTTTTGCCTCAACCTCCCTAGTAAGTAGGACAACAGTTGTGTGCTACCATGCCAAGCTATTTAAATATATATATGTGTGTGTGTGTGTATATGTATATGTATATCTATATATGTGTGTATATATGTATATGTGTGTGTGTATATATGTGTATATATATTTTATAGAGACAGGATCTGGCTATGTTGCCCAGGGTGAGCATCTTTCTTTTATAATAACAAAAAGTGTAGTAGTATCTCTATTAATCTTTTAGGTACGATTGTGTTCTTTGAACCTAATGTGAGGAATTGCATGAATTACATAAAACGTGAAGTAGACAGTGAGACTAGTGTACAAATTATCTGCCTAGATTTGAAAGTGACATGCATCCTGGATGCTCACATATCTACTCATTCCTCATGTAATTTTCTTTTGAGATATATATGTAAATAAAATTACATATATATTTTGATATATGTAATTTCATATGAATTATGTATATACAAAATATATATGTAATTTTATTTACATATATACCACTGCTTAAAAATTCTTATGTATATTTTCTGAAATTTCTATGTAAATTATATAATATAATATATATATATATATGTTTATATAGTGAGACAGGATCTTGCTCTGTCATCCAGGCTGGAGTACAGTGGCATGATCACAGCTTACTTCAGCCTCGACATCCCAGGTTCAAGCAATTCTCCTGCTTCAGCCTCCCTGGTAGCTGGGACTATAGGCACATACCTCCACACCTGGCTAAAATACACAAAAATTAGCCAGTGGTGTTGCTGCTGCCTCTAGTTGTTGCCCAGGCTGGTCTCAAACTCCTGAGCTGATGTGATCCGCCTGCCTTGCCTCCCAGAATGGTGGGATTACAGGTGTGAGCTACGGTGCCTATGGTTCCCGGCATCTTGACATATTTAAGCTGAATGCTTTTCCTCCTTTATTTTTATTTTTTCGAGATGGGTTCCTCCTCTCTTGCCCAGGCTGGAGTGCAGTGGCGCGACCTTGGCTCACTAAAACTTTCATCTCCCAAGCTCAAACGATTCTCCCACCTCAGCCTCCTGAGTAGCTAGGATTACAGGCATAAGCCACCTCACCCAGTTAATATTTTTATGTTTTTAGTAGAGACAGAGTTTCACCATGTTGGCTAGGCTGGTCTCAAACTCCTGGCCTCAAGTGATCCACCCGCCTCAGCTTCCCAATTCCTCCTTTTCTTAAAGAGATATTAAAGAGCTTATAGAACTCAGACTATTCTGACATGGTATACTTTATTTATCCTTAGCTAAATTGTATAATTAAGGTAGGAAATGTACATGCAAGGTAGCAAAACAAGTAGACAGTGAAAATAATTATTTCTGTCATCCTACAACAAGCCACAGAGAACTACTGCTTAAAAGTTCTTATGTATATTCTCTTGAACTTTCTATGAATATTATTGTGCCCTGTGTTATCTTCTTCAACAACTTTCTTTATTTCTTCTTAACAATATATCTTATGGAAAGTTCTGTGTCCACATGTCAGTACATACAGAGGTATCCCATTTTTAAAAAGGCTGCAAGGTGATCCATTATATGAATACACTATAATTATTTTAATCAGTTTCCTATTAATGAACCTTTTAAAATATTTCTAGACTGTTACTACTAATAACAATGGACATGCATCTTTGCTTACACATTAGACATATCCACAGGAGAGAGTCCTTGATATGGAACTGTCAGGTCAAATAGTATATATGTTGAAAACTTGGAAAGATATTTCCAAATTATGCTTCCAAGCAGATAATCCAATGTACATTCCTGTTAAAATTGCTTGAAAATGTTCATTTCTCCACATCTTCAACAATAATTTTTCTGGTGAATGTGAAAGTTAAAATGGCAATCCACAGTGTTTTAATTTTAATATAAAATTATGGACGCTACTAAGCATTCGTTCAGATGTTGTAAGTTTTTTTTTTTTTTTTTGGTCAAACTATTTATTGCTGTTCTTTCCTTTTTCTCCTATGGATTTATTTACTCTTTCCTTAATAATTTATAATATATCTTCAAATTATGAAGAGTATAATTCTAAACACAATCGTATGCACTGCAAATACGGTTCTTTCCTTTTTTAAAATTTTTACATTAAGATATTTGACCCTAAAAAAATTGTAGGTATAAAAGTTTGCCAATTTTATCCTTGGATCAGTGTTTCATTGCTTTTTAAGTAATATTTTTAAGGAAAAAAATGACTATTATTTTATGTAATTATAGAACACAGTCTTAGTGGCCTTTAAGAAGAAATACATTTTGGAGAAAAATACAAATAGCTTGGAAACATATGAACAGATGCTGAATTTCACCCATAATTTAGTATTAAATTTTAAAAATTTTTGTTAAAAGTAGATCATGATTTTCATAAATAATAGGTAAGGAAACCTTAGTTTTTATTTTTGAGAGTATAAAATTCTGCATTGAAAAATTTGTTTCTATTGATTTCCTTCTAGATTGAAAAGTAGCAGTTGCCTCAAGAATCTCTGAGGTCTGGTACATGGTAGAGGTTAAGTAACAAAGAAGGTCTTTCATCTAAGAAGCCTATGGTTTCCAGTTTGCTCAGCTATGGGGACCTAGTGGATTCAATAAGGCCTGGAATATACTGTGTCGCGGGGCAGCCTCTCTCACAGCCCATTTTAAGGTTTAACTTTCCCTTTGTGACTTCATAAGCTGTCTTCCAGCTTCCTGCTCACTTCTGACAACTTGATTGAATTGGACACCCTAGGATGCTCATGGCGTCACCTATGACAGAGACTCTGTAGGCAAAACCCCAGCCTGTGCTGGAATTGAACATTTAAAAAATTACCTAAGTAGAACACAAGACTGCAAAACTGTAATATAGGAAGATTCTAACCCCAAAAGCGACTTGAGCCAATGAAATGCCAAAATCCAGTTCTAGCTGACAACGTCAGTGGTGGGAGACAGACTTCCAATGCCATTTGAGGACAAAGCATGTGGATTTGTGACTGTAACAGCAGACACCCCACTACCAATGACCAAATCCCATGCACATTCCTGTTCTCCAGTCACCTTTTCTCCATAAATGTTTGTTGTATAAAATTAAAACCTTCCCACATATTAACAAATAAACCTTTATTCTCTGATTTCTTTCTCTGAACTCGTACTGCCTTCATATCCGGTATCACTGACTTCCACCCAACTTACATTGCATTCTCAGCTTAGGTTGTAGGTGCTATCTCATCTAAAACTGATTCTGTTCTCGAGCCTCCAGAATGAGCACAGCCCTGCCAACTCCGGAGTTCAGCCCAGTGGAAGTGCTTTCACACTTCTGACCTCAAGAACTGTAAGAGAATAAATGTATTTTGTTTCACGCCATTGAGTTTGTGGTAATTTGTTGTGGTGACCATAGGAGACTTATGCATACCTGCGAGGAACTGTTATTCCAGTGAAAACATGGGACTGCAGACACAGTGGAGAACCTGACACAACTGTTAACATTGATCTGGGGAACTGAAGCTTTGGTTTTAAAGGATTTCTGAAGCCAATACAACGACTGCCACCTTTTCCCATATTCATCCAGGGAATAAATACCTAGACACCTGGCAGCAAGGGTCTTTCCTTCCCCAGAGACCCTCTCTTCTTCTGTTACTTAAAAGATAAATGTTACTGCTCCTCACTGAAGTCACATTATTCTTTTCCTTTCTACCTTGTTTTCCATTATGCTTCATCAAACCTGTCTTTCTGAACTTTAAGGAGAAGAGAGTCCCGTCTCAGGGGACTTAGATGCCAATGCCAACCCAAGTTAATATTCCAGCCACATCTCATGCTCCCTCCCAGGCCTCATCACTGAGAACTTCTGAACTTAAATTCTCCCCAGGTTCCAGCATCGCTCATGTTCTCATCTTCCTCTTCTGTCTTTACCTCAGACTCTTGTTAATTTAGTTCTTTCCCTACACATGGCTTATAATAAGGTGATACAGCCCAGTGACAAAAGTTCAGATGGTCTGGTTTTAATTTCTGTTTTTTTTTGCAACCTATTATGTGACATTGAATGAGGTATTTAACCTCTCTGGGCCCAGTTTACTGAAAAAAGAGTGGGATTACAAATGATACTTACCAATTTTATTTTTATTACAAAGATTCGATGAGCTTGTATTTGCTAATCACTTAGAATAGTGCCTGTAGTAGAGTAAGCACTACGAATGTTTTTATTAATAATAAATGCAAATTCCAAGCTCATTAGTTAGTCAGCATTCTGTCATAAGTTTTGAGGTTTATCGAGGTTAGGCTCACAAATATTTTAGCATTTTTAAGGCTCACATTTCCCTGCATATGTGAGATACGTATTTGATGAGATCAATAAAACTTCAAGGAAAACAGAAAAACACTTTTATAGCGATTGTCAATGTGGCTAACTCAGGTATTTTCACCAGTCAGTACTTCTAAATTTCTGCACAACAGCCTAGGCTAGTCCAATGGCAAATTAGAAATTGACCTAGTTTGTGTTTTGTTTTAGTCATTTGAGAAAGAGTCTCAGTTCTTCACCCATACTGGAGTGCCATTGTGTGATCACGGCTCACTGCAGCCTTCACCTTCCTCTGCTTCGGTGATTCCCCCCACCTCAGCATCCCCAGTAGCTGAGACTACAGGTGTGCAACACCACTCCAAGATAACTTTTTATTTTATTTTACTATTTTTTCTTTTGTAGAGATGTGTTTTTGCCATGTGGCCCAGGCTAGTCTCGAACTCCTGAGCTCAGCAATCCTCCTTCTTGGCTTCTCAAAGTGCTGTGATTACAGCTGAGATCCACTGTATCCAGTCCAAGTTTGTGCTGTGAATCCTTAACTTCAATGTACTTCTCCCCACCATCCCTAATCTCTCTGCCCATAAACTTTCATTTGCCTTCCATCTTATGAAACCTACTTCCAAGAAAGGCGCTGATAACAGTCATTTAAAACATAGTATGTATTTAAGGAAAAGGTGCTATTTACCTAAGATAAACCCTTTTTTAGCAGACGTTCTCTTTAGTTTTGTTTTTCTGGTCCCTCCCATGTCCCCGACCCTGCCTTGAATAAACCCAGGATCTAGATCGTGGCTCAAACACTTAGCAGCTATTTGATGCTAGGATCCTCAGCTTCTCTATTCAGAAAGCACTCCTGAAGATGACACTCCCATCCTGGGACTTCTGGGAGAGTCATTCCCAGCTCTATCTCAGGAAAAGAATGAGCTGTAGTTCAGGAGGCCATCACTGCATCACATTACCCTGGGGTTACAGCAGTGACTGCTTCTGGGAGGGCCTGGGAACGGTCCTTACAGCCAGGGGCAGTTTCTAGATCTCTAAAATGAAAATATTTAGAGCAAGAAAGACATGCCTCCACATCTCTGAAATTCTCACATTTCCCACAAGCTGCTTTCTAGTTCCTGAGAAGCAGATGCAGAAGAGATACTCTGCTTATTAATAACTACTGGTTTAGCCCCACTTCCTATATATAATTATTTATCTGACAAAATGAATGGGCCTTTGGCAAGCTTTCACCTAAGGCCTGAAGCAGCGTTTGGAGGAATGTGAAATGTGGACTGTCTGCATCATACTTACCCGGAGTGCTGGTTGAAGTGCAGTCTTGGTTCTACCACAGATTTAAGAAGTTAGGATGACGAGGTCAGAATTAGACCATTTCTTTGTAATGAGTAATTACTGAGCAGCTCTGGTCTTGCCTAAAAACAATTTGAGTGGCTGCTTTGGCCCTCTTTTTTCTGAGACCATGTCCTTACTTTGGCCCTAGAGCTTCCAATGGAGTTGGGGAGGAACAAGGTTTCAGGAAAAGTAAAGGAAGTAGTCACATAAGCAATACTGAGTTTAAAAATACAAAATACATTTTTTATGGGCAAAGAATGCCAGGAGAAAACAGAGGAAGGGAATTCAAACGGTATGAAAAGCAGTAACATCTGTATGAGAAAAGTACAATTTTAAATAATTGATAGAAAAGACACAAGTTGGGGCCTTCCACCTGCCGAGAAGAAAATATAATCCTATCTCACTATTTTCTCCAGGACTGAGCAGTACTTAAATAGTCAATACAATTTATTAGTTTTCAACCCTGTATTACTCCATTTTCACACTGCTGATAAAGACATACCCAAGATTGGGTAATTTATAAAGAAAAGAGGTTTAATTGACTCACAGTTCCACATGGCTGGGGAGTTCTCACAATCATGGTGGAAGACGAGCAGGAGCAAGTCACATCTTACATGGCAGCAGGCAAGAGAGAATTTGTGCAAGGGTACTCCTCTTTATAAAGTCATCAGCTCTCGTAAGACTTATTTACTATCACCAGCACAGGAAACACCTGTCCCCATGATTCAATTACCTCCCGTGGGGTCTCACTCACAACAGGTGGGAATTATGGGAACTACAATTGAAGAAGACATTTGGGTGCAGACACAGCCCAACTATGTCAAACTCTTAGAGTCAACTTACAGATAAAACACGGGATACTTTGTTGCCAGTGCATGACAAAATGTAAGTGTTTAGGGGGCAGACAAACAAAAGTAAACATTCTAGACAAGAGTTGAGTTGTGCAAGGAGAAAGGAAAGACAGAGGAGCCATGGGAAAACAGTTTTGTGCATAAAGTCATAAGATTAAAGTGAATGTTGATAAAACAAGAAATGGATGATAATAGAAAATACTTAAGAGCATCTACGTGTTGGACGCTAAAGTCTGCAAATGCTTTGTTCCACTTAAGCATTACAAGCAACCCCATGTGGCGGGTATTAGCCTTTTCCCTGATATACAGGTGAGGAAACAGAGGCATAGGAAGGCTCCATCAGTTACTTGGGGTTGCAAAGCTGGTAAGCTGAAGAGCAAGGATTCCAAACCAAGCTGTCTACTTCAAGAACCAATGCTTTTAACCACTTTCCCTCATCAATAAAACTAGTAAAATTACATGAAGTTATAAAACAAAAGCAGCAAAATCAATGAAATGAACATGACTATTGGAAAGGAAGAGATAAGGAATATGAGTGGGAGTGGGAGTATGTCATCCTCCCTTATGTTAGGGTGGTAGAAATATTTTCTAAAACGGGTACGTCGTGACAGAGCAGAATAAGCGTAAAGTTTAGAACTAGGGGAGTAAAAGCAAAAGACTGTCTTTGGAACTAGAGTAGGAAAGGTTGAATTTTAGCATTATTCAAATGATATCATCTTCATATATTATTTTAATAAACATAGAAAATATTTCTTTTTGTTTAGAAATAGTTTTAGCTATGTAAGTGCATCAAAACATAAATTTCAAAATCATCTTCATATCTCTCACATATTCTTTAAAAATGTGCCTCATCAGAATTATAACTGAAGGCCTTTTTAAAAAATGTCAAGAAATATGAATTTTTTAATTTGTCATTGGTAATATTCAAGGCATGGTAGAGACAGGGTGCAGGACTATTAGAAGCAAACAGATTTTGACCCTGCTTCCGAGAGGCAGTTTGACTACAGAAGGCAGGTGATTTTCTGCAGCCAGTGAGCAGGAACTTTGACCCTCCGCAACTGTACTAAACAACTGAGAGTAAAGGAATCAGGCAGCAGGGCACCAGGAGGAGTCCACTAGTCTCTTTGTGATGGTTTTGTTGATATAGGGCTAATCTCATAAATATTGCACTAGGCACAATGCTGTGCATTTTTTCAGTTATCATATTTTATATGTGTTCATTTCATAAAAGTAAGCATTTTTATGCTTCCTTTAAAATAGGGTTATTCTATTTGCATTGCCTAGTAAAGACAATCAGAGGACCACTGCCTAAAGAACTCATTCATGGAATATATATATATATACTCTCTATATCTATCTATCTATCTATCTATCTATCTATCTATCTATCTATCTATCTATCTATCTATGTAGATGGATAGAGAGAGTATACACACACATATATATATGTATGCTCTCTATCTATCTATCTATCATCGATCTATCTATCTGCCTACCTACCAATCTATATTAGTTAGCTTGGGCTGCTATAACAAAATGACATAGACTCATGGCTTCAACAAAATGCATTTATTGTCTTCTGTTCTGGAGCCTGGGAAGTCAAGATGAAAGCAGATTCTGGTTCTTGTGATGATCCTTTTTGTGGCTTAAAGACTGCCACCTTCTTGCTGTGTCCTCATGTGGCAGTGAGAAGAAGCACTGATGTTTCTTGCTCTTCTTATAAAGGCACAAATCCCATCACAGGGTTTCATCTTCATGACTTCATCTAAACCTAGACACCTCCCAGAGGCCTCACCTCCTATTAACAGCACATTGGGGGTTAGGTTTCCAAAATACAAATTTTTGAGGGGACACAAAATTTCAGTTCCTATCTATCTATCTATCTATCTATCTATCTATCTATCTATCTATCTATCATCTATCTATCTATCATCTAACTATCATCTATCTATCCATCCATGCATTTATCCATCCATATATCCATTTATCCATCCAAATGTATAGAACAATAACAATAATGGCTTATAAGTCATTTCCTTATTTTATTTCACTTTGTTCTTTTAGAAATTTTGTCAGGTAAACAGTACATAGTAGAACTGATTTCATTGAGACTCTTGAAGGTTGGAGTCCACTGTTTGTCATTAAACAATTAATAAGTGGCGGTGCAAGTAATTCACCCCACATTTTCTCCGTCCTCTCCTCCCTCCCTCCCTCCATCCCTCCCACGTACTGACTCCATTCCAGCCACATTACTTCACTAGCTGCTCCCTGAAGACCCCAGGTGTCCTTCCCCTGAGCCTCTGCAGTGACTATTCCTATTATCTGGGATGCTCTTTGCTCAGATATCTGGCTCAGTTGCCTCTGATGTTCACATTTCACTTTCCCAGTGAGGCTTGTCTTGTCCACAGTTCAAATGGAAACCCCTGCTTCTCTCTATCCACAATTTCAATCCTCCATGTACTTCTTTATTCTCCATAGCATTTTTTACTGACTAATCTACCAGATAAGTTGCATGTTTGTTGCTTCTTTTCTCCACTTCAACTAGAATGTGGGGTCCATAAAATCAGGAATTTTTCCTTTCTTGTAATTGACACTACTACCTACAATAGTCCACAGCACATCCCAGATGCTCGACAGATACATTAAATTGATAGAGTGAATGAACTGCTTTCCAAATCGAATCTGGATTTTCCATCATCATCTCACACTATGAAAAGTAGAACTTATATTTTTGCCAAAATCACTCATGTTCGTTTACTCAAGCCAGATGATGAAGATAGACCTGGGCTTGTTGCTGTCACCCATTTCACTTCCCTCTTCTCTGACCTCCTCACCATCCCTGCTGTCAGGTCCTTTGCACCAGGAGCTCATTGATTCATCTTTGCTTGGCTCACCGTAGTGTCACTAAGTTTCCTTGCCTCTGCCCTGGCATCATTTACTTCTTTCTCACACAGTCACAGAGAGGTTTCTAAAATCTACATATAATTGGCTGGGCGTTGTGGCTCATGCCTGTAATCCCAGAACTTTGGGAGGCCGAGGCGGGCAGATCACGAGGTCAGGAGATCGAGACCATCCTGGCTAACGCGGTGAAATCCCGTCTCTACTAAAAATACAAAAAATTTAGCTGGGCGTGGTGGCAGGAGCCTGTAGTCCCAGCTACTCAGGAGGCTGAGGCAGGAGAATGGCGTGAACCCAGGAGGCGCAGCTTGCAGTGAGCCGAGATCCTGCCACTGCACTCCAGCCTGGGTGACAGAGCAAGACTCCATCTCAAAAAAAAAAAAAAATCTACATATAATCTTGTCATGTGTTTGCTTACAATTCCTTCATGACTTCTCATGCTTTCAGAATAATGGACGGGTGCCGCACTGTGGTGTTTAAGGTTGTGTCCATTTTGCCCTTGTTGAACACTGCAGGTGCATCTCCCAGCTTTGGTTTCACTCTTCAGCCACACCTGGCCACCTGTCTGGTGTCCCATTGGCTGGTCATCTCCATTCTTTCCCTAACTTTTCAATGCCATGGATTTAACCTAGAAGTGATCCTTTAACCTAGAAGTGGTTCTCCACTTGACTATTCCCTTTTCCTACTTGTAGGGGCATTTCATGTTTCATTACCCCCAGAAGTATTTAATATTCTTCTTACCTGCTCCCATTATCTCAGCACCTACCTACCTAGTTGAAATTTTGGTCTAGTCACCTGCCTTCTTCGCTACATTGTAAATTTTCTGGGACAAGAGGTGTCTCAACTCTGTATCTCCAGGGCCTAGCACAGAGTTTACTATAAAGTCAACACTAGCAAATATTTAATATGCTAGAAGCTTGAGATGCTAGAACCATTTTGAGATGGTTCTCCTGGATTGTGAAATAGCTTAGAAAAGATTGTATTTTCAGCAATTTACTCTAGTGGAGACCTAGAAGAATGCTAGGGTCAGCCAGATCTGGGTGTATTTGTAACTCTTGAGATTTGATATCTTAGTGATTTACACTAGAGGCAGTGCAGTTATTAAAGACAATCTTTTCTGATCATTTTAAGCAGCATGATAAATTCTAAGTAAACACCAGTTTTCAATAATTACAGAGTAGGCATGAATGCTTCCTTTCTTGCTTCGTCTACATGCAAGAAGCTGGATGCCAAGCTGAACCTCTCTGGGTGAAGTGGGAATCTGTAAGGATGACAAGTCTAAGTCTAAATTAAACAAAAAGACACACACACAAGACATTTAAACAGTTTTAAAAATGAGAATCAGAAAGTGCAGTATCCTAACACACATTTGGGTGGATATGAACTCCAATTAAGTCAGAGTGGTTGGAGAGACAAACAGAGGGTAGAGGCAAGGGCTAGCCACCTGATATCTCTCCAGTATGAAAGTCATGTCCCGCTGCGTTGTCATCCCTGATGCTCAAACTTCACACAGAGGCATCAGCATGTGATTTCAGAAAGGGTAGTTGCTTCCAGATCCTATTCCCTGAGACACAGAAAGTTTTGCACAAAGTCTGTCTCAATACATCACCCCTCATGCAAGTGAATTCTTTTTCCACAATTGAGTCAAAGAGGAAAGACACATGAGCAGTGGCACATTAGCAAAAACAAGGTTTTGATACACACAATGGGGAAAGATATGGGCCCGTTGAGGAAATGGGCAAGGGGGAAAGTAGCACCTGTAAATAGCAGTGAGCGTCCTGGCAGTTCCAAGATTAGAGAACTGGCTGGGGACTTGGGGCAGCCAGGTTAACAGTCAAGCCAGGGAGAGCACAGCTGACACATGCTGGTTTCTTCTTTCTTCTACTCTCCACAGGGGCCTCATGCCCTCCAACACACACACACACACACACACACACACTGAAAAGGGAGACAGAAGCTTAAGTTTAACTTAAAGGGACTGAGCCCCTTCCTCTAGGGAGAAAGTTCCTTCAAAGATCACATGAGGAAAACTTGCTTCTTATTTGTCCCTCATCACAGCACATGTGTGTACCAGGTGGACTTCAGGTGCTCTTTGTGAATGGGGGACCATAAATGTGGCCACTCACAGCATTTGTGGTGCTGTCCCCCATTACACCATCTGTTCTTTGTCCAGGTCGGCCTTGGGTGCTTGGCTGCTGTGCCGGCACATGAAGGCCTCTCATTATAGCTATGGTGGCATTCACTGTAGATGCATCATCAGACCCACCATAGACTGATGAATAAAGGGAGCCCAAGGAGCCTCCAACAATGGGTATGTAGTTGTCCCTCTGGGTGCAACACCTGGGTCCTGGAGCAATGCATGCCAGGTACTTGGCATGAAGGTGGAATAAGCAGGGATAGTGCCAGTGTTTGTGACCACAACTGATGTGTGGCCAGGTGAGCCTCAGGTGCTCTTATCCAGGTTAAAAAGAGACATGTCTCCTAACACGTGTCTCTTGTTTATGGTGGTAGGCCCTCTAAGTGTTAAACTTTTCTTCTATCTATGTCTACTCCAGGTGCCTTGATTGAAAACAGGAGTATCAGAGCCTCCAACCTTGGGTTTGCTGTTATCCCCTACCATACCACAGTCCACGTCCTGGGCAGGTGGGCCCAGGCTACCCCCAAAAAAATGGAGAGACAGAATTGGTGCTGAATGTTCCCCTCCATCCTGGAGTAGCTTCCAGTGTTCCTGATGTATAACTGGGGCCTGAGGCAGACATGCCAACCCCAGTGTTTCCACCATCTGTAGGGGCTCTAGGTCTGATAGTCTGCAGTAGGCCTAGAGTAGAATTGCAAACCATTGAGGTTATTGTTCCCAGTGTCAAGCATCCCGGTGGTAAATCTAAATGTGGAAGACTTGGCTTTGCCAATGGGGAAGGCACTTGGGTTTCTAATCATGTCTGGATGCATTTGACAGGCAGATCAAATGCAGAATATGGTGATGCCACACCAGTGAGATCTGCTGCCGCTATGCTGCCACTGGGTGGCTGGGCTGCAAGGAAACCTTAGGCCTATAACTGGTGCTGGGGTTGCAGGGTTTTTCAGAATAAAAGAATGGTCTGACTTGTCCTGCCCATGAGAAGCCCCAAATATGGGCTGGTAGATGAATCCTATACAGCATGGCAGGAAATCGGTTTTTCCTATGACTGACTGTGCAGGCAAACTGGTGGAGTCGTAGGCTGAGGCAATGTTGCTTTTGGGTTCCCAGGACTACGGAGCCCCAGGTAAGATTAAATAGGCATCTTCCTTAAGACAGAACAGACTGAAAGGTCTGCAACATCATCATCCATCATCGTTTTGAATAAGGGGTGGTAACCACAGCACCGCTGTCAATGGTAGGAATGAGTGATGATGTTGCAGAGGTGATGCTCCCTAAACTACAGGTGTCTGGAGGAGCCATAATGGCAAGGCTCAGAATAACAGAGGTACTGGGGAGAGAGGCTTTCCACTGTGCTCATCAGGGGCCCCCAATGTGAGCTGAGCCGTGGCTCCCATTTTACAGTTGCAGTTGGTCCTATGACTGACTGCGTAGACAAACTGGTAGAGATGTGAACTGAGGCAATGTTCCCACTGGGTTGTGTGTTCCCAGAACCAGAGAGTCCCATATGAAATAGGTTGTACTTCTTCCATGAGACAGTAGCAGACTAGAAGATGACAGCTTTTGAATAAGGGGTGGTATCCAGAGCACTGCTGTCAATGGTAGGATGGATGATGGAATGGATGATGGCTCCGCATAACAGAGATACTGGGGAGAGAAGCTTTCCACTACTGCCCATCAGGGGCCCCCAAAGTGAGTAGAGCAGTGGCTCCCAGATTTACAGTGTGGTTAGAAGTTGTCATTAGTCCCATGACTGGCTGCGTGGGCAAACTGGTGGAGATTTGGGCTGAGGCAATTCCCAAGTCAGGGATGGGAGGAGGAGCTGGGACCTAGGAAGTGAGGGTGGCCAGGCACAGAGAGTCTGAAGTTTCTGCAGGTGGGGAGACAGCAGGGAGAAGTGCTGCAGTTTCCCTTGGCCAAAACAGGGGCCCCAAATTTGTGCTGAGGGGTCAGGCTGCAGAATATAAATGTAGCTGGGTAGATGTAAGGGGCCTCTGCTGTGCACTGCCATTAATTTGAAAAACTGGGAGAGCTCTTCTCCTGGAGCTTGGAGAGGTTCTGAACACAATAGCCTTAGGAGGAGAAGTGGCGTCTCTACCAATGACCTGAGAGTCTGAAGGAGGCTTCAAGTTCTGGTGGGCAGATGTGTTTAGGTGCACAGACACCAGAGACTGAGTGCAGTAAAATTTATTAAGTGAAAGGAAAGCTCTCAGCAAAGAGAGGTGTCCTGAAAGCAGGTTGCCAGTTGCCCCCTTCACAGCTGAATATCAGGGCTTAAGGCATGAATTCATGGCAGCTTCACCCCATCCTTCCAGTGTGCATGCAAACCGTTAGTCTGAGATGCTCCATATTGATTTATTCCCCTTGTTGTGCATGTTTTAAGGAACGAATTTTCCACTGTGGGCATGTTTAGGCAAGCCCCCTATGCAAGTTCCCTTATCTGCACAAAACATCTGGTGTAAGCACTTGTGGGTGGTGGGGTCAGAGGTTCTCTGGGGCCTCTTCCCTTACTATCTGCCTAAAGCAAGCTGGCTAACTCCTCTCGTTCTCCCTTTGGGAGTGGAGACCCCAATTGCTATTGAAGAAAGTGGACGATGACTGCTCTTACTTGTGTCCTGCTGACAGGGGGCACTGTTTTGGGAAAGGAGAAGTTAGGACTCCTCCTGAGGTTGGTTTAAAGGTCCCCAGAAGAATGGTGCATCCATGCATGGTTCCATTTGCATCACTATTTGAGGTTTAATGGCCTCTAAGCAAGAAGAAATAATTCAGGTTATTAGATGACATATATCAAAATGAAACAAGGGAGTAAGGACAGCTAAAAAAAACCCAAGGCTGCTGACACATCCAGATAACTAGTGACTAGAGTTATGCCTGCTAAGATTTGGGTGCATGGAGCTTGACTTTGGTTAGCTCCCTTGATCTTATTTTCCCAAATAAATAAACCTCTGGGTTATAGGCACCCTATTTACTCCTATCACCTGGCAGGATTTGCAGATATTTACCCAGAACTAGAATATTGATCCACATTTTTACATTTCCTATGCCTTTTGTTTCATCTGAGCTACAACTGGAGATTGCTGGTTGGTTCACAGGAATAAGCAGGGTTAGTCTAAAATGTAAGCAAAACCTAAAAGCAACTAATGAGATTAGAATTTAATGACAAGTGTATGATAAGTTTGGAAATATCATTCTTCTCTCTCCAGTCCTCATTTTTGTCAAAACCAAATTATGATAGGACTGAGTTGTTTGCAAAATAAACTGTAGTCTTATACTGGGCCTGATTATTTGCATAAAGTACAGTAATAATAACATTTTTTTCACATGGGCTTTTTAAATTGGCTTTGATGGAACTCTGTTCCACAAAGAATCTCAGATAAGACCTTTTAAAGCTGAGCCAAGCCATGGGTTTATACCCTCAGACACCTATGAGTTGGGTAAATTCCTCCTTTCTTGAAGTCCCAAGAACATGGGGCTCCTGGACCTGTTAGAAAATGACATTCTTTACTCACCACAGGTTAGGAACCCTGTATGGGGACTGTGTAGATAAGGAATGAGGCCACTTTTCCCAAGGGGCTTTTATTGGCTCCGCAAGTCAAACTTGATTCCTTAAAAGGAAGCACACTCTTCCAGTCAAAGCCTTGATAAAATGATCAGATTCTCTAATTGTGTCCTGTTGCAAAATAAAATGAATTCTTGTTGCACTGATACAACTATATTGCCATAAGTTAAGAATACTCACAAATATTTCCAAATTCTAGAGAAACCAGGCAGAAAGAAACAAATACGCTCCAAATTTTTTTCACAGAAGTATACCTTACTCAATTGTTAAAAGCAGTAGATAGTGCAAAAAAGTTTCCTTGGCTCTGAAAAGCAAAACAAGGATCAGCAATGTTTTAAGAAAAAGTTTTAAAAAAGATTACTTCAGTTTTCTGTTAGTTCAGTCCATTCAGTTAACTCTTGTTCTGCTTGATATTCGTTAACATTTCACCGCTTCATGATTCCTGTATGTTCTTCCTTAATTTGAATGTCACAGTTTCCAAATATATCAGAAATCTGCATTTGAGAGCATCTATCAAAGTCCTGTAGCTGACTATAAAGCATCTTTTGAAAAGGATCAAAGCAAGAAAACAATTGTCTATGAATGACAAAATATCCAGGGTAGTTATAGTCAAAAACACAATTTGCAAAGAAATTTGGTTATTTCTGTGGTGTACAATAACTTAATATAATAACCTTAATTATTATTGATAGCATAAACATTAGAATTTTAGAAATACCATATAATTTTGGAACATATATTAACATTATTCACTGAAATATAACCTGGAGAAGGTTAAACATTATTTTTATTTTGTCAATCCCACATGACTAAACATGTAATATAAACCTGTCTAACTCTCTTTTGGATGCTCCAAGGACCCTCTGTAGCATCTAAAAGTTAGGTGTCAGAAAAGTTCCAATTTTGGAAGCTGAAGTTTGATTTTGGGAAGCATATCAAACAGGTTAAGGTTTAAAACACTTGATATTATGACACAGCATTCTAGATTACTGTAAGTTTTAGCCAAAATTTAATTAGCCAAAATGATGACTCAAAAATTTAAAAGAAGGCAAAAACCTTTGCTTATTAATTGGTAAGAGTTAGCTTTCCAAGCAATCTGTCTTTAATATTACATGAAAATCCTGTTCAGGAGAAAGAAAGCCAAATTTCACCTTTTCATTAGTCTACTATTAATGTCCAACCTAATTTTTAATGAAAGCTTATAGATAACCTTAGAGATAATTCTATTCAATATTAACCAGTTTGATCATGAGGTGAGATTCTTATAAATCTCTTATAAACCTTTATAAATTTCTGCTAAAGAGCAGATTGGTACCTTATGAAAAACTTGTTGTGCTTTTATTTCAATGCTCAATTTACAGAAAAACCATATAATACCCTTTTGAATTTAGTCAATATGTTCACACACAGAATTTCTTTTGCAAGATTAATTTTTATAAATCTTCCACCACTTGTTTAAGCCTTTAGCTTTATCTTAATCTAATTTAAAACAACCTTTAACCCTCCAAACTAAACAGAAATTTACATTCCCATGCATCCTATAATCTTTTACCAAAAACACATTTTACTTTCCTTACACACCTTGCATGTAAATAGTTTCAGTAGTCTCAATTACATGTTATAATGGCAAATCTAAGCAATTTTTAATTTTAGTGTAAAGCCTGGTAAGTTGTTTTAATTAGGTACTAGGTGCAGATAAAGTCTGAGTCTTTTCAGCATAGTTAAGGGTGTGATTAAATTCCACAGGTACCCAGGCCTTATTAAGTTGCAAAGTGGGCAAGTCAAACAGTTCTCAAAAGGCAAAGAAGAAGTTTATAACCTTACAACATTTAGCAAACCTCGTATCTGACTTGCATGATTTAGACCACACATTTACATTCTGAAGACTTTTTTTTTTTTTTTTACTATTTATCTTCAAAACTGTTTTTATTTCTCAAAGATTAAAGTCATGTGAATGAAAAGGTATTATGGCTTTTATTTTCCTTCAAAAAATATTAAATCTAAACACTTATTTTTAAGCCAATTAATCAGAGTTCTGTTTTTTATAAACATCACATGCATAACACATACATGATTACACGGACAGAAGAAGATCCAGTAGTTGTAAGATTTTTCATTTGCCAGTCTCCTAATTGGACTACTGGCCTCTGGGTGGCGCCCTTCAAGAAACAGTGCTAGGAAAACATGCAGTTTCTAGGGCCTAATAAACAGGCATAGCTGGAAGACAACAACAGATTTTGAGGGGTATGTATTCACTTTTAGTCTCCGGGGTTCCATGAGGAAAACAGAGGTGTTTGTTTGTTTGTTTGTTTGTTTGTTTGTTTGTTTTTCAAAATGTGGTCCATGGCTCCTTCCAAGGAGTCCCAGGCTGTAAGAAGTTATCTTAGCGCCTCTCATGTGTGCACTAAGAGTGGCCAAGACAAAATGGAGAAAAATAATTAGGTCAACTGAGAAAAAAATCTTTTTCCAGAAAAACAAGATCCATGAAAAGAAAAACAGGCCTTTTAACTATACCTATGGCTTAGATATCTGCTTTTAATTCAGCTGACTTCTAACCATAGATCTCTTTAAGAAAATCCTTGTAAATCCCTTGTTACCTGACTTTAGCCACACCAAATTGCCAATATTTCTAGCTTTTAAACTTTACCAAAAGTAACCTCACAGGTGAAACCAACAAGCCTCAACTAAGGTATGAGTAAACGACAAGTGTACAAGGTATTTCCAAAGAGGTGCTAAGCAGTTTTTACAAAACGTAGAATCTTTAATGGTAGCTCAGAGAAAGGAAGATTTAAGAAAGAAAGCTAGAAGTTGTTCATGGAGGGGGAATCAGCAAATGGTAAAAGTCCCACAGATATTAATCAGAAAGCACTCATTCCCTAATCCAGGATTGAACCCAGGCTGCCATTGTAAAAAAGGCAGCGACCAAAAGAAAGTACTGCCGTGTAGTTATAAGGTCAAGCTTCCAAGGGTATAAAACAAGATGGAGAACAAGCAAAGTTTGTTACTGACCAGTTTGCTCAGCCAGCTTGAACAGTGGGCTTATGGGGTCCCAGGCTCCTATTCTATCTTAGGTACCCCTCTTTATGACAGAATCATACAGAAAGACACACAAAGCACACCAGATTAGCTACAGCATGAGACTAGCCTCACAAATCATTTTTTTCATTAATCAGAACTTTATAGAGAATATAAACAGTGATTTTAACATTCATTCAACCAGTTTGCACAGGGAGAGGGAGACCAGAAGTCTGGTAGAAAAAAAAAACCTTTTACCCTTTTGCCAGCACATTAGGTTTCTGGATTCCCTTCCCCTGACTTCAATTTTAAGTCCAGCAGTTCAAGGTTTAAGGAAATTAACTTTTCCTGGTTTGGGGGATCCATCCAAGCAGAGCGTCCTGTGGTCCAGGAACACAATTACCCATCCGTGAAGAGAGGACAGAGGAGGAAAAAGGAAAATGAAGACTTTTTATTTATTTATTTATTTTCGAAGAAGTCCCAGTGATTCAGGAGGCATTTGAGAGAAGTATAGACTGAAGATGATCAGTGAGTCATCTAGAAAGAGGGGGACAAGATGACCCTAGTTCCTTTCTCTTCCTAGTGAATACCTAGGGTATGTGAGGGAGAGAAAGAAGAGGCATCCTCTTTCCTTCTTCTGTCCTCATATTCCCATGTCCTGGCAACCTCAGCAGGGTACCACCCATAGGTGCCAATATGGCTTTTCACCCATGTTAACAGGGAGGCTTAGGGAATGGGAATTATCCACACTCACCCACGTGCTGCCTATTCTCCTTGCTGTCGGTAACCTTTGAGTCCCCCAGACCTTGTCTATGCCATGGATGTGAGCATCGTTTCAATCCACAAAGTGAGAGGGCTAACTTAGGAATTAGTCATGCTCACTTGTGCTGTGCCCCCAGACTTTCACTGTTGTCTGCCTGTGGCTTTGAACTCGGGCTGTGTGATTCCACAGCTTGCATTCCAACCCGTGTGCCTCCTTATTGTTGAGATATCGTGTTTTCTCACTCTTTCCTGTTGCCCATAGGGTACTTAGCACAGTGGCATATGTGTAATAAGCACATGCACACCTAAGAAGAGGCCTTTACCTCAACTCATAATTTGTTTGTGTCCCACACTGGGCTCCAGCCCTCTAAGAAGATGTGGGACAGGGACCAGCAATTGTCACACAGTGTCATGCCACATTTCTCTTCTAATGGAGCCTTGCAGCCCAGATGGTTTTTTTTTTTTTTTGGTTCCATGTGAAGGATATAATATGTAAAGATCATATTCTCAATCCATTTTGGTATACCCTGCAAGAATTTCACCAGTGGACTATTCCATATGGATAATAATCCAGTTTCTCTGGCCTTCCTGGAGTATATCTAGAAAGCAAATACATCATTTATTTGCCAGTTAATAGTGGAGCAATGTACTGGATTAAAATATGATCAATACAATTTTGTCATTGTGAGCATGCCTGCTGGGCTCACTCTTCACCACACATTATTGTCACCTAAATATCACTCTAGACTTTCTTACATCCAAGAAAGGAGACATTCTCTTTATTGTCAAGACTAGAGAAATGTGTGTTACTGTCCTAGGATTTGGAAGCTTCAGCTTGACAAGAAAGGTTTAGAAAATCATACAGGAATTTGTCTAGTTTGAACCTTGTTTATCTGGCTTATTTCTTTGTGTGCTTTTCTCTCTTGGGGCTGATGTTGTGTATAAGACATATGACATGCAGAAGTTTCAGAACTAAGAACAGAGCTCTCTAAAAATATTTTCATATATTTTTACATTTGAAAACTCCTATTTAAAATAACATTGGACATAATTAACACACTACAAAATTGGTTTTAGCCCTACGCTCATAAAATTCCTTTTATAGCATGCCAGAACCAATTTGGAGTTCCATCCCCAACCAGTCTGAGGTCAGCAGAACACAAAAAGTTTTGCTGAGGCCCCAGTTCTGTTTGAAAAGACGAGAAATACTGTAAGCACTTTCTAACATCTCCAGGGTCAGAAATCATTTACAGATATAGCATTTAACCACAATTTATTGAAATCATTTTTGAAGAGTTCAAATCAATCTATTGATTTTGTTTGTTGATACAAAAATTATGAGCTGATACAAATTTTGGACAAAGATTTCCTATTGGAACTCTGAAAAAATGATGATTATGTATGTGTCAGACTGATTTGAAAATAATAAGTTACAGTTATATTATTTCTATTTTTCCCCAGAGGATAAATTCGTTAAAAATATAATCCATATTGGGGCTTCCAGACAATATAAGGAAGTTTGGACAAGGATATTCCACCAAAAAATCACCTGTTTATTCTTCTTGCCCAGTGAGAATAGAAGGACAATATATATATTTTTGAGATATAGAATATCCTTTTTCTTGTCCTTGTAAAGTCAAATAACATCAGAGAGTAAGTTGCTATCCTGAGATCATTTAGCTTTGTAGAAGCAAACACATTGAGGTAAAATTTGTCAAAGTGATATATTTTCTTAAAAAATAATTTAATAATTAATAGAAATATTTATAGTTGCCAGGTGAGATTACTTTTCATTTGACAAAGCATTAATCTCCAGTCATATCAAATGAACCTGGGAATGGCCAGCTTTGGGTGAAATTGTGATAGTGACAATAAATCATAGCTGGTAACCCTCATACCCTCACTCCCTCTTTTCTCGTCTTCATCACCGACAATGCATTGTAATGTGAGGACGTACAGAGTTCTCTGGTCTCTAACGATCCATGGAGCTCATTAAATGAACTTTTTTTTCCTCTAAAATACCTATTGTCTCCTTGTTTTCAGCCACTACACATTACTCTCCTGTGAACAAAAGTAATCTGAAAAAGGAATCTGAAGGAAAGAAACTTTATTCCGGTGAACAGTTTAGAAACAGCAGCCTCTGGTGTAAAATGAAGGAGTGTACCAGAAAACAAAAGAAGGACTTTGTTTTTGTTTTGGTAGTTTCCAATTTTTATTTTTGATTCAGGACATACATGAGTGAGTTTGTTACCTGGGTGTATTGTGTGATGCTGAGGTTTAGAGTACAAATGATCCCGTTACCCAGGTACTAATCATCGTACCCAACAGTTAGTTTTTCAACTTTTGCCCCCTTGCCCACCCCACTTCTTGCAGTCCTCAGTGTCTATTTGTTGCCATCTTTATGTCCATGAATACACAGTGTTTAGCTCCCAATTACAAGTGAGAACATGCTGTATTTGATTTTCTGTTCCTGTGTAAGTTCACTTAAGATAATGACCTCCAGGTGCACCCGTGTTGCTGCAAAGGACATGATGTGTGTGTGTGTGTGTGTGTGTGTGTGTGTGTGT
>NW_012121343.1:460018-571538 GCF_000951035.1 Colobus angolensis palliatus
GAGTAGCTGGGATTATAGACACGCACCACCATGCCCAGCTAATTTTTGTATTTTTAATAAAGATGGGGTTTCATCATGTTGGCCAGGATAGTCTTGATCTCCTGACCTCACGATCTGCCCATCTCAGCCTCCCAAAGTGCTGGGATTACAGGCATGAGCCACCACTCCCGGTCTGTAAACCATTTTCTTTATCCAATCCACCATTGCTCAGCACGTAGGTCGACTTCATGACTTTATTATTGTGAATAGTGCTTCAATGAACATGCAGATTGATGTGTGTCTTTTTGGCATAACTTTTTATACATATATATAAAACGTGAAATGGGATTGCTAGGTTGAATGGTAATTCTGAGTTCTTTGAGAAATCTACAAACTGCTTTCTACAGTGGCTTCCCACCAACAGTGTATAAGTGTTTCATTTTCTCCATAGCCTCACCAATATCTTTTGTTTTGACCTTATTATGATAGCCGTTCTGACTGATATGAGATGGTATCTCATTGTGGTTTTCATTTGCACTTCTCTGATGACTAGCGATAAGTATTTGTTCATATGTTTGCTGGCCTCTTGTATGTCTTCTTTTCAGAAGTGTCTGTTCATGTATTTTGCCCATATTTTGATGTGGATATTTCAGTCATTTAAGTTCCTTACAGATTCTGGATATTAGACCTTTGTCAGAGGCATAGTTTGTAAATATTTTTTCCCATTGTGTAGGTTGTTTGTTTACTCTGCTGATAATTTCTTTTGATGTGCAGAAGCTCTTTGGTTTAATTAGGTCCTATTTGTCCATTTTTGGCTTTGTTGCAATTGCTTTTGGTGACTTAGTCGCTGTATTGGTCCATTCTCATGCTGCTATAAGGACATACCCAAAATTGGGTAATTTATAAAGGAAAGAGGTTTAACTGACTCACTATTCCACAGAGCTGCAGAGGCCTCAGGAAACTTTCAATCATGGTGGAAGGGGAAGCAAATACGTCATTCTTCACGTGGTAGCAGCAAGGAGAAGTGCAGAGCAAAAGGAGGAAAGTCCTATAAAACCATCAGATCTGGTGATAACTCACTCACTATCACAAGAAGAGTAGCATGAGGGTAACCACCCCCATAATTCAATAACCTCCCACTGGGACCCTCCCACAACAGGTGGGGATTATGGGAGCTACAATTCAAGATGAAATTTGAATGTGGGCACAAACAAACCATATCATTCTGCCCCGGCTCCTCCAAAATCTCATGTTCTCACATTTAAAAACCAATCATGCCTTCCCAATAGTCCCCTCAAATCTTAACTCATTTCAGTATTAACTCAAAAATCCAAAGTCTCATCTGAGACAAAGCAAATCCCTTCAGATTATGAGCCCATAAAATCAAAAGTAAGTTAGTCACTTCCTAAATACACTGGGGGCAGAGGCACTGGGTAAATACACCCATTCCAAATGGGAGAAATTGACCAAAATGGAGGGGCTACAGCAGAGCAGTCAAATTTTAAAGTTCCAAAATTATCTCATTTGACTCCATGTCTCACATTCAGGTCATGCTGATGCAAGAGGAGTTCCCATTGTCTTGGGCAGCTCTGCCCCTGTAGCTTTGCAGGGTACAGCCTCCCTCAAGGCTGCTTTCACAGGCTGGCATTGAGTGTCTGAAGTTTTTTCAGGTGCACAGTGTAAGCTGTCAGTTGGTCTATCATTCTGAGCTCTGAAGGACAATGACCTCACATCTCTACTAGGCAGTGCCCTGGTGTGGACTTTGTGTGGGGGCTCCCACCCCACATTTTTCTTCCACACTGCCCTACTAGAAGTTCTCCATGAGGGCTCCTTTCCTGTAGCATACATTGGCCTGGACATCCAGGTGTTTCCATACATCCTATGAAATTTAGTCAGAGGTCCCCAAACCTCAATTCTTGACTTCTGTGCACCCATAGGCTCAACACCACATGTAAGCCACCAAGGCTTGGGGCTTGCACCCTCTGAAGCAATGGCCTGAGCTGTACCTTGGCCCCTTTTAGCCACCCCTGGAGCTAAAGCAGCTAGGATAAAGGGCACCATGTCCTGAGGCTGCATAGAGCAGGGGGGCTTTGGGCCCAGCCACTGAAACCATTTTTCTCTCCTAGACCTCCAGGTCTGTGATGGAAGGGGCAGCTATAAAGGTCTCTGACATGCTCTGAAGACATATTTCCCATTGTCTTGGTAGTTAACATTTGGCTCCTCATTATTCATGCAAATTTCTGCAGCTGGCTTTAATTTCTCCCCAGAAAATGAGGTTTGATTTCCTATCTCATCATCAGGCTAAAAATTTTTCAAACTTTTATGCTCTGCTTCTTCTCGAATGCTTTGCTGCTTAGAAATTTCTTCTGCCAGATACCCTAAGTTATCTCCCTCAAGTTTGAAATTCCATAAATCTCTAGGGAAGGGGTAAAATTCCACCAGTCTCTTTGCCAAAGCATAACAAGAGTCCCCTCTGCTCCAGTTTCCAATAAGTTCTTCATCTTCATCTGTGACTACCTCAGCCTGGACTTTTGGTCAAAACCATTCAACAGATCTCTAGGAAGCTCCAAAATTTCTCACATCTTCCCATCTTCTTCTGAACCCTCCCAACTGTTCCAACCTCTGCCTGTTACCCAGTTCCAAAGTGGCTTCCATATTTTAGGGTATCTTAGTAGCAGTACTGCACTCTACCGGCACTAAGTTACTGTATTAGTTCACTTTCATACTGCTATAAAGAAATACATGAGACTGGGTAATTTATCAAAAAAATAGACATTTAATGGACTCACAATTCCACATGTCTGGGGAAGCCTCACAGTCATGGTGGAAGGCAAATGAGGAGAAAACGCATGTCTTCCATGGTGTCAGGCAAGAGAGTATGTGCAGGAGAATTGCCCTTTATAAAACCATCAGATCTCATGAGACTTATTCACTATTACAAGAACAGCACAGGGAACCCCCTGCCCCACCATGATTAAATTACCTCCCATGAGGTCCCTCCCACAACATGTGGGGATTATGGTAGCTACAACACAAGATGAGATTTGGGTGGGGACACAATCAAACCATATCAGCTTGTTCATATTTAACTGGTTTTTTTTTGTTGTTGTTGTTGTTGTTTATAATTTTTGTGAGTACATATTAGGTTTATATATTTATGGGGTACATGAGATGTGTGGATACAAGCATACAATGCGAAATAACTATATCATGGAGAATAGGGTATCCATTTCCTCAAGCATTCATTTTTTGAGTTATAATCAATCCAATTACACTCTTTAAGTTATTTTGAAATGTACAATTAAATTACTGACTATAGTCACCCTATTGTGCTATCAAATAGTAGGTCTTATTCATTCTGTGTATTTTTTGGTACCCATTACTCATCTTCACTAACCCCCAATACCTTTACGAGCATCTGGTAACCATCTTTCTACTCTCTATGTCAATTAGTTCAATTGTTTTTTTTAGATCCCACAAATAAATAAGAACATGTGACATTAGTCTTTATATGCCTGACTTAATTTACTTAACATAATGATCTCTAGTTCTATTCATGTTGTTGCAAATGACTGGATCTCATCCTTTTTGTGACTGAATAGTACTCCATTTTTCATAGGGACCACATTTTCTTTATCTAATCATCTGTTGATGGATACTTAGGTTGCTTCCAAATCTTAACTATTGTAGACAAACAGTGCTGCGACAAACATAGGAGTGCAGATATCTCTTCAATATACTGGTTTCCTTTCCTTTGCACATATACCAGCAGTGAGATTGCTGAATCACATGGTAGCTCAATTTTTAGATTTTAAGGAACCTCCTAACTGTTCTCCATAGTAATCGTACTAATTTATGTTACCACCAACAGTGTACAAGGGATCCCTTTTCTGCACATTTTTGCCAGCATTTGTTATTGTCTGTCTTTTGAATATAAACCATTTTAAGTGGGGTGAGATAATATCCCATTATAGTTTCGATTTGCCTTTCTTTGATTATCAGTGATGTTGAGCACCTTTTCATATGACTGCTTGGCATTTGTATGTCTTCTTTTGAGAAATATCTATTCAGACTTTTGTCCATTTTTGATCATATTATTAGATTGTTTTCCTATAGAGTTGTTTGAGCTCCTTATATATTCTGGTTATTAATCTCTTATCAAGTGGGTAGTTTGCAAATATTTTCTTCCATTTGGTGAGTTGCCTCTCACTTTGTTGATTGTATCCTTTTTGACTTACGTGATCCCATTTGTCCATTTTTGCATTGGTTGCCTATCCTTCTCGGGTGTTACTCAAAAAATTTTTCCCCAGACCAATGGAATTTTTCCTCAATGTTTTTTCTTGTGATTGTTTCACAGTTTGAGGTTTTCGATTCAAGTCTTTAATCCACTTTGATTATTTTGTTTTATATGGGCTAGAGATAGGGGTCTACTTTCATTCTTCCACATACGGACAACAAGTTTTTCCAGAACCATTTCTTGAAGCACCATTGTCTTTTTTCCAGTGTATGTTCTTGGTACTTTTGTTGAAAATGAGTTCACTGTAGGTATGTGAATTTGTCTCTGGGTTCTCTATTTGTTCTATTGGTCTATGTATGTGTGTTTCTATGTCAGTACCATGCTGTTTTGGTTATGAGAGCTCTATAGTATAATTTGAAGTCAGGTAATGTGATTCATCCAGTTTTGTTCTTTTTGCTTAGGATAGCTTCGGCTATTCTGGGTCTTTTGTGGTTCCATATAAATTTTAGGATAGTTTTTTCCATATCAGTGAAGAATGTCATTGGTATTTTGATAAGGATTGCATTGATCCTGTAGGTTGCTTTGGATAGTATGGACATCTTAACAGGATTGATTTCTTCCAATCCATTAACATGGAATATTTTCCCATTTTTTGGTGTTCTCTTTAATTACTTTCATTAGTCTTTTATAGTTTTTATTATAAAAATACTTCACTCCCCCAGTGAATTCCTAGATATTTAATTTTATGTGTGGCTATTGTAAATGGGATTAAGTTTTAATTTCCTTTTCACATTGTTCACTGTTGGCATATAGAAATGCTACATTTTTATATGTTGATTTTGTATCCTGCAAATTTACTGAATTTGTTTATCTGTTCAAATAGTTTTCTTGTGGAGTTTTTATCTTTTTCCAAATATAAGATTATGTCATCTGCAAACAAGGATAATTTGACTTTCTCCTTTCCATTTTGGATGCCTTTTATATATTATTCCTGTCTGATTGCTCTAGCTAGGACTTCCAGTATTATGTTGAGTAACAGTGGTGACAGGGGGCATCTTTGTTATGTTACAGATCTTAGAGAAAAGGCTTTCAGTTTTTCCCCATCTCTATGATACTAGTTGTGGGTCTGTCATTTAGGGCTTTTGCTATGTTGAAGTATATTCCTTCTATCCCCAATTTTTGATGGTTTTTTATCATGAAAGGATGTTGAATTTTATCAAATGCTCTTTCAGCCTCAATTGTAATAATCATGTGATTTTTTTCGAGGCTAATCACCAGTGCTAAACTCATATGGTTTTTATCCTTCATTCTATCCCAGGGATAAATCTCACTTGATCATGATGAATGATATTTTTACTGAGTTGTTGAATTTGATTTGCTAATATTTTATTGAGGATTTTTGAATCAATATTCATCAGGCATATTGGCCTGTAGTTTTCTTTCTTTACCTTACTTTTCTTGTCTTTTTTATTAATGTCTCTTTGTCTGGTTTTGGTATACTGGCCTTGTAGAATGAGTTTGGAAGTTGTTTCCTCATCTCTATTTTCTGGAAGTTTGAGTAGCACTGGTATTAGTTCTTCTTTAAATGTTTGCTAGAATTCAGCAGTGAAGCCAGCAGGCCATGGGATTTTCTTTAGTGGGAGACATTCTATTATGACTTTACTCTTATTACTTGTTACTGGTCTGTTCAGGTTTTGGTTTTCTTCCTGGTTCACTCTTAGTAGTTTGTATGTATCTAGGAATTTGTCCATTTCTTCTGGGTTTTTCAATTTATTGGCATATGGTTGCTCATATTAGACACTAATGATCCTTTGAATTTCTACAGTATTAGTTGCAATGTCTCTTTCTTCATTTCTTATCTTATTTATTTGGATCTTCTCTCTTTTTTTCTTAGTTAGCCTGGCTAAAAGTTTGTCAGTTTTAACTTTTTAAAAAACCAACTTTTTGTTTCATTAAACTTTTGCATTGTTTTTCATTTAAATTATATTTATGTCTGCTATGATCTTTGTTATTTCTTTTCTTCTACTAATCTGGGGTTTGGTATGCTTATTTTTCTAGTTCTTTAAGATGCATTTTTAGATTTTCATATGAATTTTTTCCTTTTTTTTGATGTAGGCACTTAAAACTATAAAATTCCCTCTTAGTACTGCTTTCACTATATTCCATAGATTTTGGTATGCTGTGTTGCCATTATCATTTGTTTTAAGAAATTTTTCAATTTCCTTCTTAATTTCTTCATTGACCCAGTGGTCATTCAGGAGCAAATTGTTTAATTTCCACGTAGTTACACAGTTTCCAAAATTCCTCTTGTTACTATTTTCTGGTTGTGTTCCATTGTGATCAGAGAAGATGTTTGTTGTCATTTTAATTTTTTTGAGTGTTTTAAGACTTGTCTTGTGACCTACATATTGTCTGTCTTTGGGAATGATTCATGTGCTAAAAAAAGTGTGTGTATTCTACTACTCTTGGATAAAATGTTCTATAAATATCTATTAGATCCATTTGGTCCACAGTGCAGATACTGTCTGCTGTTTCTTTGTTGATTTTCTATCTGGAAGATCTGTCCAGTGCTGAAAGTGGGGTGCTGAAGTCTTCAGCTATGATTATATTGGGGCCTATTTCTTTAATAATACTTCCTGTATATATTTCAGTGCTCCAGTATTGGATGCATGTATATTTACAATGGTTATTATCCTCTTGCTGAATTGACCCTTTATCATTATATAGTGACCTTCTTTGTCTCTTCATTTTTATTAGTATTATTATTTTTATTATACTTTAAGTTCTAGGGTACAAGTGCACAATGTGCAGGTTTGATACATAGGTATACATGTGCCATGTTGGTTTGCTCCACCCATCAACTAGTCATTTACATTAGGCATTTCTCCTAATGCTATCCCTCCCCCAGCTCCCCACCCCCCGACAGGCCCTGGTGTGTAATGTTCCCCACCCTATGTCCAAGTGTTCTCATTGTTCAATTCCCACCTGTAAGTGAGAACATATGGTGTTTGGTTTTCTTTATTTGTGATAGTTTGCTCAGAATGATGGTTTCCAGCTTCATCCATGTCCCTGCAGAGGACATGAACTCATCCTTTTTTATGGCTGCATAGTATTCCATGGTGTAATGTGCCACATATACACCAGGCTGGGGGAGGGGTGCCCGCCATTGCTGAGGCTTGAGTAGGTAAACAAAGCTGCCAGGAAGCTCAAACTGGGCGGAGCCTACCACAGCTCAGCACAACCTACTGCCTCTATAGACTCCACCTCTGTGGGCAGGGCATAGCTGAATAAAAGGCAGCAGACAGCTTCTGAAGACTTAAACATCCCTGTCTGACAATTCTGAAGAGAGCAGTGGTTCTCCCAGCATGGCAGTTGAGCTCTGAGAACGGACAGACTGCTTGCTCAAGTGGGTCCCTGACCCCCGTGTAGCCTAACGGGGAGACACCTCCCAGTAGAGGTCGACAGACACTTCATATAGGAGGATACCCCTCTGTGATGAAGCTTCCAGAGGAAGGATCAGGCAACAATATTTGCTATTCTGCAGCCTCTGCTGGTGATACCCAGGAAAAGAGGGTCTGGAGTGGACCTCCAGCAAACTCCAGCAGACGTGCAGCTGAGGGATCTGACTGTTAGAAGGAAAACTAACAAGCAGAAAGGAATAGCATCAACATCAACAAAAAGGACATCTGCACCAAAACCCCATCTGTAGGTCACCAATATCAAAGACAAAAGGTAGATAAAACCACAAAGATGGGGAGAAACCAGAGCAGAAAAGCTATTTTGAATAGTGTCTTTTGGAGCCAGGAGCTGTGCAGCCTGGGGTTAGGGGAGGGATGATGCCCGCACTTCCTTAGCCATCCCAGCTGGTGTCTCAGTAGGTCACATGCCCTGCCCAGTGCAATGGCTCTGGGCCTAGTTCAGCATTAGGACTCACCTAAAAGTTGCAGTCCTCATGACTTTGACTGCCTTTCAAGTTTACTTGCAGACATAAAGTGCTTTAGCCCTCAGTAGTGAGGTTTGCAGGCACTCAAGCTCCCATCCATGAGATCTGCTTTTCTCTCTGGCTAGGGCTGCTTTCAATGCTCCCTCTGTGAGCAGACGGCAGCAGAATTTCGTTGGGATTTCCTTTCTATGCTAACAAGGCAGCCCTGCATTCAATGCCTCACAATTGCTATGTTCACCTGCCTCCAGCATTCAGAGGCTCCCAACACCAAGCCACTTCTGGCTGGGGTTGGGGAGGGGTGGCATCGGTGATTCAGAACTGTTTTTTTCATGTCTTCAGTGCCTCTTTCAGCAATATGAAACTGCTCACTTGATTTTTGGCTCTTATGAAGGTGTTTTTTCCTTGTAGACAGTTGTTAACTTCGTGTTCTTGTGAGGTAGACAATTGGTGGAGCTTTCTATTCCACCATCTTGTTCCACCTCCCACCTTAACTGCGTTATAAAGGAGGCTATTCTTTTAGGTCTTCCAACTGACAGCAGGAAGTATTGAAATTCTTGAAAGATCACCTAACTTTGTGAGATTTCCAGCTCTATTTTCATGTCAAGCATGTTGTATAAGTGCCAGATAATAACTTCTCATTGCTTCTCTGAACTAGCATTCTGAACCTTTTTAGGTTTGCTCCTTGATATCTGAAGTTTATCCCAGATAGCAAGGAGCAAACCAAGGAGAAAAGAGAAATTTTCTTTTTAAAAATAGAAAAGTGATTAACAGGGTTTTGATACCAAATAAATATTTATATATTTACCTGTAATACAAGAATGTATTGTACCTAATAACTGTGTTCTCTTTGGAAAATGTAAAGCTATTTGAGGTATAAGCTGGGTTTTTTTTTCCACAAAGACTCTAAGCTTCTGAGGGAGAACTATATTTCACTGACATCTGTAACCAGAACCTAATATGATGTCTGAAAAACAGTCAATAAATAGGCAACAGATAAATTAACAGATAGAGGCATGACTTTCTTTCCAGATGAACATATTCTTTAAAAAGTGCCAAGACATGAGCAAAGAGAAAAATTTTGTTTCCAGGCACACAGTGGCAGCAGACATGTAAATGATACAGATAATAAGTGCTACAGCAATTTGAAGGAGGTGCAAAAGTTCCCATTGGATTTCCATAGGAGAAACCACTTGAAAAAGGGAAAAATGGCTTTTGAGTTAATCTATAGGGATGCATTACAGGGAAATTCACTTTTGGCCTAATCTTGTTTTTAAATCAAATTTGCAAAGTGATTATACTACAGGTGAAGTAACGACATAACTCACTAAACTGAGACTTGCAGAGCTTATGATTATGGCCCAAGATATAAAAACAAGTAATGGTGGACTAAAATTACAACCAAATCCTGATGAACTCAGAATGCCAAGCTCTTTCTGTGTCATCAAGTGGCCTTTGAGAGTAATTTTTGGTGGAATGGTAGAAACTGCCTGTAGAATGTGGATGGAAAGTAATAGCATCGAGGACTTTTGAAAATGTATATAGGTGACATGTCAGAATGAATGGTCTCCGTCATGTTATCAATGAATGTGGAGGACCCATTGAAATGTTCAATGGAAAGACTAATTGACAACAGTGACATTAGCAAAATGACAGACTAGGAATCTGCAAGCTTTGAAAATACCAGAACACCAAAAAATAACTAGAAACTGGCTGAACTAATCTTCTAAAAGCTCTGAAAAAAAGACTCATGGCAAATGAATGTGTGCTCAATCAGGAGAAAGCTACCTTCAAATGGTGGGAAATTCTGTGGTGTTTTCACCTGCCTTTTACCAAATTCCAATCCCTCTTCTTGTGTATCGTGGTCTTGGCCTCGAAGAGGTGGCAGCCTAGTTACCAATTCCCCCTCTCAAACTGGGGAGAGAGGAGATCTTATTTGCAATGTTCTAAACTGTATGGGGACTGCTTAAAGGCCTGGTTTCTGTTACTCATAACTCACATCTCAGGTAGTAAAAGAGTCAGTCTCTGCTTGTACAAACTGCAGAGAGACTTTAGACCTGATGATATCTCTGATAAAAGATTACAGGTGGAGACATAGAATAGACCATCTAAGGCCCCAAGCAGAACCTAGAGTAAGACTCTTTGGGAAATTTAGACAGCTGAGAGAAGTCATGTATATGGTATAGTTGAGAAGGCCACTTTCAGACCCAGGAAAAACACATACTCCAAAAACACATTAAACTTCCACCTTCAGCTAATCTCTAGGCTCAGAGCCAATCCAGCTAATTAGTGAAGTACAGTCCTAGACAGAATCTGTCTTCAAAAACTGGAAGATGTGGCTGTTTCCAGATGCCCAGTTTTCATCAATGACAATAAATCATAAGACACGCAAAGAAATAAGAAAACATGATCTGTTTAAGGGAACAAAATAAATTCACAGAAATCCTTCTTGAGAAAGCCTGGAAAAAAAAATGAAGAAAGAGATCAGAGATTAAGGTACCTGTGGCATACCACAAGAGGACCAATATACGCATTATGAGAGTTCAAAAAGGCAAAGAGAGAGAACAAAGGGCAAAGAGATTATTTGAAGAAATAATGTCTTAAAATATCCAAATTTGATGATAGATATGAATCTATACATCCAAGAAGCTCATTAAATGCTTTGTAAGGTAAACTCAAAGATAGTACACTGAAGCACATTATTACCAAACTGTTGAAAGGCGCAAACAAAGAGAGGACCTTACAAGCAGCAACAAAAAGTAACTCATCATGTGCAAATCAATCAGTAAGATTCTTGATAAGGCTGGGCTGCATCCCCGCCCAAATCTCATCTTGAATTGTAGTTCCAATAATCCCCACCTGTCATGGAAGGGACCCGTTGGGAGACAGTTTAATCATGAGGACAGTTACCCCGACACTATTTTCATGATGGTGAGTGAGCCCTCACGGGATCTGATGGTTTTATAAGGGGCTTTTTCCCCTGTGCTCATTCACTTCTCCTTCACATCATGTGAAGAAGGACGTGTTTCCTTCCCCTTCCACCATGATTATAAGTTTCCTGAGGCTTCCCTAGACATGTGGAATTGTGAGTCAATTTAACCTCTTTTCTTTATAAATTACCCAGTCTCAGGCAGTTTTTCAGAGCAGTGTGAGAATGGACTAATACAATTATTAACCGCTTTATCAGGTAGAAACTTTGGAATCCACAGTTGGTGAGCCGATATATTTAAAGTGTTACAAGAAAAAAAAAAAAAGAAAACCTGTGAACTGAGAATTCTATGTCAGCAAAACTGTCCACCATAATGAGGGAAAATTAAATACATTTTCAGATAAGCAAAAGCTGACATGTTCATTACCACCAGATCTGCTTTACAAGAAATGACAAAAGAAGTCTTTCATATTGAAATGGAAGGATGCTACATAGTAACTTAATGTCAGCTCTTCCCAATCAATCTCTTCTAAAAACACAAAGAGGAGAAAATGGCTTTTTAACTAATACTATGAGGCCAGCATTACCCTGATGCTGAAGCCAGACAAATATGCTGGCCAGTTGTGGTGGCTCATGCCTGTAATTCTAGCACTATGAGAGGCCGAGGTGGGCAGATGACTCGAACTCAGGAGTTTGAGACCAGCCTGGGCAACATAGTAAAACTTTGTTCCTACAAAAAAAAAAAAAAAGTCAGGCGTGGTGATGCACACCTACAGTCTCAGCTACTTGAGGAGCTGAGGCAGGAGGACTGCTTGAGGCCAGAAGGTCGAGGCTGCAGTGAGTCAAGATTGTGCCACTGCACTCCAGCCTGGATGACGAAGTGAGACCCTGTCTCAAAAAAAATGCTACAAGACAAGGAAAACTACAGATTAATATCCCTTTTGAAAATTGATATAAAAAATTTAAAAGCTTCAATAAAATATGAACAAACTGACTTCAGCAGCATAGTAAGTTTATACACCACAATGAAATGAGATTTATTTATGAAAGGCAAAGCTGGTTCAATATATGAAAATCCATCAAATGCACCATGATTTAGCAATTCCAAATATATACACAAAAGTAATGATATCAGGGACTTCAATGGATGTGTGTACCTCAGTGTTCATAGCAGAATTATTCACAATATCTAAAAGCTAGAAACCACCCAAATGTCCATATGTGGAAGAATGGATAAATAAAATGTGGTAGATATGGGATGCTTGTTTTATTGTGCTTTGCTGTATTGTATTTCACAGATACTGCATTTTTTACAAATTGAACATTTTTGGCAACCTTGCCTTGAGCAAGTCTATTGATACCATTTTTCTAATAACATGTGCTTACTTTTGTCCCTATGTCACATTTTGGTAATTCTCACATACTTTAACATTTTTCATTGGTATTATATCTGTTGCGGTGATCTTTGATCAGTGATCTTTGATGTTCTTATTGTAATTTTTTTGGTGTGCCATGAACCTTGCCTAGATAAGATGGAGAACTTAATCCATAAATGTTGTATGTATTCTGACTGCTCCACTGGCTAACCATTCCTCTGTCTTTCACCCTTTTCTTGGGCTTCCCTATTTCCTGATACACAACAGTATTGAAATTAGGCCAATTAATATCCCTGCGGTGGCCAAGAAGTGTTCAAGTGAGAAAAAAATATACAAGTCTCTCACTTTAAATCAATAACTAGAAAAGATTAAGCTGAGGGAGGAAGGCATGTCAAAAATTGAGATAAGCCAAAAGCTAAGCCTCTTGCACCAAGCAGTTAGCGAAGTTGCAAATGCAAAGGAAAAGTTCTTGAAAAAAATTAAAAGTGCTACTTTAGTGAATATACCAATGAAAAGAAAGTGAAATAGACTTAATGCTGATACGGAGCAAATTTTAGTGGTGTGGAT
This sequence comes from Colobus angolensis palliatus, assembly GCF_000951035.1. Classification (NCBI taxonomy): domain Eukaryota; kingdom Metazoa; phylum Chordata; class Mammalia; order Primates; family Cercopithecidae; genus Colobus; species Colobus angolensis. The sequence goes on from NW_012121343.1 coordinate 473,047, forward strand.
AGCTCAAACCAGCTACAACATTCCCTTAAGCTAAAGTTTAATCTAAAACAAGACCCTAACTGTCTTCGATGCTGTGAAGGCTGAGAGAAGTGAGGAAGCTGCAGAAGAAGAGTTTGAGTCTAGCACTGATTGGTTCATAGATTTAAGGAAATAATGTATTTTCATAACGTAGAAGTACAAGGTGAAGCAGCAAGTGCTGATGAAACTGCTGCAAGTTACTCAGAAGATCTAGCTAAGATAATTGAAGGTGACTACACTAAACAGATGTTCAATGTAGATAAAACAGCCTTCTATTGGAAGAAGATGCCATCTAGGACCTTCATAGCTAAAGAGGAGAATTTAGTCCCTGGCTTCAAAACTTTAAAGAGCACAGTGATTCTCTTGTTAGGGGCTAATGCAACTGATGACTTTAGGCTGAAGCCAAAGCATATTTACCATTCAAAAAATCCTAGCACCCTTAAGAATGATGCTAAATCTACTCTGTGCCCTTATAAATGGAACAAGGCCAAGATGACAGCACATCTGTTTACAGTATAGTTTCCTGAATATTTTAAGCCCACTGGTGAGACCTACTCCTCAGAAAAAAAGATTTATTTTAAAATGCTAGTGGTATTGACAGTGAACCTAGTCCTTCAAGAGTTCCAATGGAGATATACAGGGAGATTAATGTTGTTTCACGCTTACTAACACAACATCCATTCTGCACCCCATGGAAGAAGGAGTAATTTCAACTTTCAAGTCTTATTATTTAAGAAATACATTTTATAAAGCTGTAGCTGCCATAGATAATGAGTCCTCTGATGTATGTAGGCAAAATAAGTTGAAAATCTCCTAGAAAAGACTCGCCATTCTAGATGTCATTAAGAACATTTGAGAATTATGGTAAGAGGTCAAAATATCAACGTGAACAGGGTTTGGAAGAAGATTCCAACTCTTAGAGATGACTTTGAGAGTTTTAAGACTTCAATGGAGGAAGTAACTGCAGATGAGGTACAAGTATCAAGAGAAATAGAACTGGAAGTTGAGCCTGAAGATGTGACTAAATACTGCAATCTCATGATAAAACTTGAGTGGATAAGGACTGCTTCTTACGAATGAGCAAAGAAAGTGATTTCTTGAGATGGAATCTTCCCCTGGTGAAGATGTTATGAACATTGTTTAAGTGATGACAAAACAATTAGAACATTACATAAGCTTAGTTAATAAAGCAGTGTCAGGATTTGAGAGAATTGACTCCAATTTTGAAAGAAGTTCTACCATGGGCAAATGCCATCAAACAGCATTGCATGCTACAGAGAAACCTTTCATGAAAGAAAGAAAGAATATACGTGGTAAACATTATTATTCTCTTAAGACATTTCCATAGCCATCCCAGCCTTCAATAACCACCACCCTGATCAATCAGCACCCATCAACATCAAGGCAAAATACTCCACCAGCAAAAAGGTTACAACTAACTGAAGGCTTAGAGGATTGTTAGCATTTTTTAGCAATAAAGTATTTTTTAATTATGATATATGTACATTGCATTTTTAGACATAATGCTACTGCAATTTAATAAACTAAAGTATAGTGTAAACATGATTTTTATTATGTACTGAGAAATCAAATATTTATGTAATATGCTTTACTGTGGTCATCTAGAATCAAATAGCTCCAAGGTATTCCTGTATTCTTCAACCTTTGGGCTCCAAGCTATCTATACTGTTGTGTTGTTTTGTTTGGTTTATTTTTTCCAAAAGCATGTAAAAATCTCTCTGAGACAAAATTTTGTCTCAGTTTTCAGGATCTTCTTGGTGTTCCTCCCTTAATCTGCAGTCCAGATGGATTTTCTGGATATCTATACTTGTGGACAAGAGAATTTAACCTTCCAGGGACCAGACTCCTTGTGTTACTGAGCTCTTATTGCTCCTCCTGTTCCATCTGTTCTTTAGATGAAGTGGAGATTGTGGTTCGCGGACTTGTACCTAGAATGCCAGGCATCAGCTCTCACAGGGAGGAGAAGGTTAAGGAAGTGGCCCCACAATCACACTGGCTGGGCTTAGACATCAGACAAGCAGGGAGACCTTGGGGAAGGTGCTGTTTCTGTTAATCCTCAGAATCCTAATTTATAAAATGTGGATTATCAGATTGAGAACTAAATGAGATAATCTGTTTAATATTTTTATAATAATGCCTGGAACTCAGTAAGTCCTCTATAACTTTGGATATTGTATTTTACTTCAGTCTTTCAGTGTGAGGAATTGTTTCAGGGCAAACTTGGCGAGCCTCTGGTGAATCCCAGCAGATAGCATATAATTTCAGCTAGGTGGGAAGAAGGTGGTATCTAGGACCAATCCTACAATGACAAATCCTAAGATTACAGTATCACAGTTCTAAATAGCTACAGCAGAGTCATGAGTATTTTGTTAACCCAGAACTGGAGAGGTTAGTAGAGTAAGAGGTTCCCATTAAGAATCTCTTATTAAGATAGACTAAAAAAGAGAGTTGAAATTCTGGAAGCTAGTTTAGAATATAGAGTAAGTGCACTTTTAGAAAGTGGAATAAGGACTCAAAATATGATAAGAGAGTTTTTACAATGTCTTCAGAAAACTGTTGAAGGAACCCATGATGGCTCAGGTCCATGGGACAAGCAGTGCTTAATCCCTCTAGAGTAAGGGTCTGAAAACGTGTTTTGTAAAGAGCCAGATAGTAAATATTTTCAGCTTTGTGGGCCATATAGTCTCTGTTCCAACAACTTAATTCCGTCATCATTATATGAAAGCAGACATAGAGATATGCAAGCAAATAAGCATGGCTGTGTTCCAGTAAAACTTTATGTACAAAAGCAGGCAGTCACTAAATTTGGCCAATGGGCAAAATATCCCAACCCTCTTTTTTTTTTTTTTTAGAATAACAACACAAATATTACTACTGCTACTACTATTACTATGCGAGATGCTTACTATGTACCAGGCACTATCCTGGCATTGTTTTCATTTTTAATTTTTCTCATAACACTATGAGGAATATACCATTATTAGCCCTTTTTTACACAGGAGGAAACAGGCTCAGAAAGTTTATCTTGCTCATAGTCACACAGTTAATCAGTGTCAGGCAGGATTTATGCCCAGGCAATTTGGCTCCAGAGATTGAATATCCTTAATCACGGACCTTGTTGCCTCTTGAGGAGCAACAGAGGGGAGGCTATTCTAACTATCTGTTCACCCCCATCTTGTCCTAAAAGGACTCCAAATCAACTGAGGTCTTCCAAGACATACTCAAAATTAACCCACATAGCCTAATACCTATTTCCAATTCCTGCTATGCCTATTTCTGTAACACACCATAACCTCTACTCTTTCTCTCCTTAGAAACCTTCCTGCCAATAGGCCAAGTTCTTTGTTGAGTTATGCTACTCACCTAGCCTAGCACCAATTATGTTCAACCAAATGCATTCAGGTAAAGTTTTGTCTTATAAACTAATAACATTTAATACCATATCTATAAATTAATAGGAAGAGTCACTTTCAGGTATGACTATGATTTTTTCAAAAATTGCGAAGGTAAAACCATTCATAGTTCCTGCCCCATTTCAGAAGACTGCTGGTTCACTAGATACAGTGATAATATTATTTCATCTAAAATAGTTCCAACTCAAGCAACACTTCACACATATTTCACAAATCTAGCTGCCCATCTCTGGAGTAAATAACATTTGTTTTAGAGAAAAAGCAAATACAGACAAGAAGCTAAGTAATTAAGAATTTATTATAAGTGTTTAGATTTCTCCCAGACAAATTCTCAATTCCCAAGCTTTCATGTGTATGTGTGCTTTCTTGACTCACAAATTCTGATCTTCACCTTCTACTGTCCTTTTCTTGAGAATCAACAAAAGACAAGTCCTAACAACATTTTACTAAACAGGACAAATAGTTTTACTATGTTAACATGGAAAGCTATAGTTTTAAATTCTTTAGGTTTTTTTTTTAGCTAAAAAACACTGTTATTTAAATATATCAAGATGTTTAAAACAAGCCTTACTTTTTCTGAAAACGCACAGAGCTTACAATTTTTTTTTTTTTTTTTTTTTTTTTGAGACAGAGTCTTACTCTCTCACCCAGGCTGGAGTGCAATGGTGCTATCTCAGCTCACTGCAAGCTCTGCCTCCTGGGTTCACGCCATTCTCCTGCCTCAGCCTCTCGAGTAGCTGGGAATACAGGCACCTGCCACCATGTCTGGCTAATTTTTTGTATTTTTAGTAGAGATGGGATTTCACCGTGTTAGCCAGGATGGTCTCGAGTTCCTGACCTTGTGTTTCGCCCACCTAGGCCTCCCAAAGTGCTGGGATTACAGGCATGAGCCACCGCGTCCGGCCTAATTTTTGTATTTTTAGTAGAGACGAGGTTTCACCATGTTGGTCAGGCTGGTCTCAAATTGCTAACCTCGTGACCTGCCTACCTGCCTTGGCCTCCCAAAGTGCAACCCTGTCCAGCCTCAGAGCTTGCAATTTTATTGATAAAGACAAAATCTTTTTATATCTGTAACCTTTTCTTTTCTTTTTTTTTGAGACAGGGTCTTGCTCTGTCACCCAGGCTGGAGTGCAGTGGCACAATCTCGGTTCATTGCAACCACTGCCTCCCAGATTCAAGCAATTGCCCTGCCTCAGCCTCCCAAGTAGCTGGGACTACAGGCGCCTGCCACCATGCCCAGCTAGTTTTTGTATTTTCAATAGAGACAGGGTTTCACCATATTGGCGAGGCTGGTCTCAAACTCCTGACCTTGTGATCCACCCTTCTTAGCCTCCCACAGTACTGAGATTACAGGCGTGAGCCACTGCACCCGGCCTATCTGCAGTCTTTTAAGAAAATGTAGAAAAATGAATGTAAGAAAGACAAGTACTCCTAGCTCTTCTACAGAGAAGGGAGAGGAAGCTACTAGTTCCTGGAAAATAAAGTCTAGACTAACTTCATTGCTTCATTTTTCTTGGGAAGAAACTTGTTTGTGCCTATCTTTATTACACTCTTTCCTAGTCTCTCTTACACTCTATGACAAGAGGTCATTCCAGAGTAATATACATGAGAAAATGTGATTACTATAAAGTCAAATGTAAAAATTAGAAATTATGTAAAAATGTAATATAAATAGTGGCATAAATAAATTGTACTGTGGAAAAATGAAAATAGTAACATTGGCTTGGCAGTTTTGAGGAGATCCTATTATTTAAAAACTCAATATTTTCACAATAAATTAAAGGGAAAAGCATAAGAAATAGAAAGTTTCTTCTGTAGACTTTAAACTCATTATGGATATTGTATTAGTCCGGCTTCACACTGCTGTAAAGAACTACCTGAGACTGGGTAATTTATAAGGAGAAGAGGTTTAATTGACTTACAGTTCCTCATAGCTAAGGAAGCCTCAGGAAACTTACAATCATGGGGAAAAAGAAAGGGGAAGCAAGGCATGTCTTACCATGGTGGCATGAGAGAGAGAGAGGACAAAGGGGGAAGTGCCACAGATTTTCAAACAAATTGATATCTTGAGAGCTCACTATCATGAGAACAGCAATGGGGACATCTACCGCATGATTCAATCACCTCCCATCAGACCCCTGCCCCAACACATGGGGATTACAATTCAAGATGAGATTTGAGTGGGGACACAGAGCAAAATCATATGAAGTGCAATCTATTCGATTTTACGACCCTTGAACTTGGTTTATAGCAGGCTCTCAATAAACATTTTGTAAATATGAAATGAGGGTTATCTCGCTTTGGTAAGAGTAAGATCGTTTGAACCATCAGGAACAAAGTAAATAGAAACAATAACTTTATTTCCTATGGATCGTGGGATACTTTTGTGCATTCTACATAATTCAGTAACCAGTAAAAAATTTTTCTTAAAAATAAAGACATCAGATTAAGCTCCTCAAAAAACGTTTTCGACTGGCTTCTGTACACGAAATGAATAAATTAACGAAGATACTCTTTAAAGTCCCCGGATATTATCATGATTTAAAAAGGAGCAAGTCTGGCTACCCTAAAGAGATGAATAAATTTAGATCAGATGTAGACTAAAGTTCCACATCTTCTTAACTTGAAATATAGATAAATACATAAAGAGAAGACAGGGACTTCTCTAGAATATGCCTTGAAGTGAATCCAAGCTTTCTTCCTTCTTTCTGTGACAGTAAAATAAATAAGTTTGGGTTTGAGGAAACAATGAAGCACATTTTTTAAATTTCCAAATGTATTTTTATATAAAATTTCAAATGTACAATGTAAAGTGGAAAAAATTTTACAGTGAACACCCATATACCTACCACCTAAATTCTACCATTAACTTTTTGCTATATTTACTTTACGACAGATCTATCCATCCATAGATACATATCTATCCATTCAACCATCAATCATCTTATATTTTAGTGAAACTGCAAGTTCAACATACATATTTCTGACAACAGTTTAATTAATTTTTCAATAGTTTTCTTCTTTTGAAATTAAATGTACACATAGCAAAATGTAAAATTCTTAAGGTGTATCCACTGAGTTTTGATATACATCTGGGTATTTTAAACCACTATCAATATACAACAGTTCATCATTCCAGAAAGTTTCTCACCCTCCCTCTGTAGCAATACTCATCCCCCTCTAACCCTGAGACGCCCATTGTTCTGACATTTTCTCCCTTTATTCTAGTGCTTCGTAAAGAAAATAATATGTTGGCTTTTTCTAGAAATTCATATTAATAGAATCAAAACATAGGCACTCTTGTCTGTATGATTTGTTACCTTCAGGATAATGTTTTTGAAATTCACCATGTTGTTGCATGTAACAACATTATTTTACCTTTTTTAGTGTTGAGTATTGTATTCTATTATATGAATACACCACAGTTTATTGTCCCTGCAGCCATTTCTCATTTGGGGCCTTTATGAATAATACTGCTGCAACTACTCATGTATAACTTATTTTATGGACATATATTCTCTTTTGTTTTGGGTAAAAATGAAATTGGTTGGTCATAAGGTCAATAAATGTTATAATTTATAATAAACAGCCATCTATTTTCTTAAATAGATCCTACCATTCTATATTCTCTCAACAATTTATGAAAGTTTCATCTGTTTCATATCCTCACTAATATCCAGTGTTGCTATTCTTTTTCATTTAAAATTAGTTACCTGCATGCATAAAAATTAATTTAGACCCTTCATATGAGACACAAAATTAATTCAAAATGGATCATAGACCTGAATGTTACTGCTAAAACTCTAAAACTTTTAGAAGAAAACACAGGAGAAAATCTTTTTGACCCTGAGGGTTAAGAAAAGATTTCTTAGATACAATACATAATAGTATTTTATAATACCTAGAAAAGCATGGCTTATAAACAAAAAAAAATTTAATTGACTTTATTAAACTAATAAACTTCTGTCTTTCAAAATTATTAAGAATATGAGAATATAAGCCACACACTTGGAGGAAATATTTGCACATTCTATGTCTCATAAAAGACATGTAACCAGAATATATAAAGAACACTAACAATTCAATGATAAAGAAGTTAGTGGTCCAATTTAAAAAATGGGCAAATAACTCGAATAATTATTGTTTCAAAGATGATATACAAATGGCAAGCAAGCACATGAAAAGATGCTCAATGCCATCTGTCATTAGGAAACACAAACCAAAACCACAATGAGCTACCACTTTATACCCACTAGATGGCTATAGTAAAAAAGATAATAAGTATTATTGAGATGTGAAGACACTGCAACATTGGATATAGAAATGTAAAATGGTGCAACCACTTTGGAAAATGGTTTGGCAGTTTCTTAAAGTGTTAAACATAGATATACCATATGATATGACAATTCCATTCTAAGAAATGAAAATGTGTATGTACAAAGACTTACACATAAATGTTCATAGCAACATTATTAGTAATAGCTAAAACATAAAATGCCCAATATTCATCAACTAGTGGATATATAAGCAATATAAACTATATTCATATTGTCAAATGCTATTCAGCAATAAAAAGGAATGAACTGCTGATCACCTAGCTATGATATAGATGAATCTCAAAATTATTATGTTAAGTAAAAGAAGCTAGGGACAAAAGCTACATATTGTATGATTATATTTATACCAAATGGTCAGTAAAAGTAGACCTATAGGGATAGAAAATAGATTAATGGTTGCCTGGAGCTGGGGGTTAGAATAAAAATAACTACAAATTAGTATGAGGAATATTTCTGACGTGACGAAAATGTTCTAAAATTGGATTTTGGTGATGGCTGCACAACTCTGTAAATTTACTAAAAATCACTAAGGTTTACATTTAACATGGATGAATTTTATGGTATGTAAATTATGTCTCAATAAAGCTGCTTTTAAAAAAATGTTTCCACAAAGAAAACTGCAGGTCCAGATGGCTTTCCTGTGAATTCTACCAAACATTTGAGAAAGAAACACCACCAATATTACAAAAACTCTTACAGAGAATATAAACATAGGAAATGCTTTTTAAATAGTTACATGTAGGCCTGAAAAGCGCATAACAAGACGGGAAAATGACAGGACAATTCCATGAACCTGGACTCTAACGTTAGATAAAAATAATAATATATCACAATCTAGATGGGTTCTTGTCGAGTAATAACTGAAAATCATTCCATGTTTTGGAGGATGCAAAAAATGAATAAAATTCAATGTCCTTTCATGATAAATGAAGAAAGCACTCTTAGCAAACTAGTAATAGAAGAAGCTTCCTTAATCCATTAAAAAGTATCTTTAAAAACCTTATAGCAAACTTAGAGCTCAGTGATGAAATACTGAAAGCCAGTCACCTGAGATTAGGAAGGAGATGAGAATGTCTAGTATAATCATTTCTAGTTAACATTGACCTAGAGATTTTAGTGGATGATGTTAGGCAAGAAAAGAAACAAAAGGTGTAAATAAATGTTTAAATAAATGAAGATTGGGAAGCTGTCATTATTTACAAAGAATTGTATATGTAGAAGAACCCAAATTAGAATTAATTTATGAATTTATCAAGGACACTGGATAAAATCAGTATGTAAAGTGAGGATCAGTTTTATTTCTGTATACCAGTAACCCAAAACTAGAAGATGGATTATATAAAGGATACCATTTATAATAGCAAAGATATCAAGGCACTTTGAGTGATAGCCAAAATAAATGGCAGATAGCACAATTATATTTAGTAGGACTTCAGATATCAACATTATCAAATGAGACTGTGAAATAGCTGTATTTCTACATTAAAATAAAAATTACTTAAAATATAAGCAAGAAAAAAAGACCATAAAAAGACAAAAGAGATATAAAAAGTAACTAATACTTACTTTGGAAGTTAAAAAATGGATATAAAAATTTTAACAGATAAGTCATAGATTATATAGACTGATATATTTAGTTTATTCAGAGATATAAATACTTTTTCTTTAAAATGTAACATAAAACAAAATTGATGAAAAATATTGAAAAGAAGTTAAGAGGCCAAATGTGTTGGCTCACACCTGTAATTCCAGCCCTTTGGGAGGCCAAGATGGGAGGATGGCTTCAGGCCAGGAGTTCAAGCCTAGTCTAGGCAACATAATGAGACCTGGTCTCTAAAACTAAAGAAAAAACGTGGCTGGGAATCATGGAGCTATGTCCCTGTCATCCTAAGTGTTCTAGGGCTGAGATGGGAGGATTGCTTGAGCCCAGGAGTTCAAGGCTGCACTAAGCTATGATCATGCATTGCACTCCAGCCAGAGCAAGACCCTGTCTCTAAATAAAATTTTTAAAACTACAAATAAAATAGAAATAATAAAGAAGTTAAGAGTCATGGAGATCAGGATGAGGAATTCTGGAATGAAGAGTGTAACTTTTGAAGAGACAGTACCGGAGAATTTTTCAGAACATTAGAAACACACTCTTAGGTATAGATATTGGTGAATATTAAAAAACATATAAAAAAGATTTTTGAGTGAGCAGAAAACAATCATATCACAAATATATACATGTAGTTTGGTTTCATACGTAGAAACCTAAAAGGCATGCAGAGCTAAATGATCTAACATTTAGGGATTCATCAAATATCATTAAACTATTGAAAAAAGCAAGAGAATAGAAGATTCCATTCAAAGTAATCATGATCTTTGAATGCTGAATAAGAAATGGGAACCATCCACAGAGTTTTTTAAAGAAAATCACTAGGCCGGGCGCGGTGGCTCAAGCCTGTAATCCCAGCACTTTGGGAGGCCGAGATGGGCGGATCACGAGGTCAGGAGATCGAGACCATCCTGGCTAACACGGTGAAACCCCGTCTCTACTAAAAATGCAAAAACTAGCCGGGTGAGGTGGTGGGCACCTGTAGTCCCAGCTACTGGGGAGGCTGAGGCAGGAGAATGGCGTAAACCCGGGAGGCGGAGCTTGCAGTGAGCTGAGATCCGGCCACTGCACTCCAGCAAGACTCCATCTCAAAAAAAAAAAAAAAAGAAAAGAAAATCACTAATGTTCTACACATGAAGCTAGGTGCTAGGTGGTACATAGATGAATACTTGCATTGTTATTTATATTTCTATCCTTCAAAATATATGAGCAGTTCCAGGCACTTCACAGAAGAAATTATGAATTGCTTTCTAAGATATAAATACAAAATATAAATTAAAACAATAAGCAAGCATTCTTCCCGATTAGATTCAGACAAACATTTTAAAATGTGATAATAGAGTTGACTAAAATACAGGGAAACGGACATTCATACATTTTCGGCCAAAGTGTAAGTTGGTTCAAACACTTCACAGAGCATTTGATACTATTGTTTGTAAAACAAAAAGTATAACAACTCATGCCTACCTGTGGGTACTCATTTAAACAAACTATGGCACAGCCATTCAATATAACATTATGTAGTCACTAAAAATAATGAAGTAGGTCTATATGTGTTGATATAATGACCTCAAAGAAGTATTAGCTGGTAAAAATAGCAAGATATAAAACTGTGAATTTATAGTATGCTGCTATTTATGTGAAAAGGTAAATATATGTATTTTATGTTTGTAGAATCATGTAGTATTGCCAGAAGGATAGCCACACAAAACAAAAATCTGGTAAAAACGGTTAACTCTGGAGATCAGCAGGATAGTGACTCTCGGCTAGCAGGTTTACTGCCTTTTCATGATCATCTCTTTTTTTAACCTTCTGTATCTTTTATCACATGCTAAAAATTACCTTTCAATTGAGAAAAAAAGACACTTTGTACAAAGATTCACATATGTACAGAGGTGTAATATGAGCATAATATGGGAGCAATCATGCTTGTCAAAGTCATTGTAATAATACTCTCTATATTTGGAATTTATAACTGAAGTAATAATTCAAAACCATTTATAATAACAAGAGTGACTTTTTGTTTTATCAACATTTTACACTACTCAAGTGTGATCATCAAGAAAAAAAACCTATTGCTTGAAATTTCTAGTGCTTCCTGGGTTTATCTTGCTCAGAAATAACAGGGGAAAATGCTGTTTCAAACATTAAAAAATAAAGGTTGGCTGAATCTCTTCTTTGAAATGTATAAACATAAAAGCAAAAAAATGGAAATAATTTTAAGATACCTATTTGGGGATTCCTTCTCTAAAGTAGGGTGTGTTATTTAATTTCACTTTTTATCAGTTGTACATTTGGGGTCAAACTTTCTACAGTTCCGTAATGGAAATTGCCACTCTATTTTCAGAGGCGCAGATGGTGGAAAAACGTTTCACAAGTAAACCATTTTATTTGAGTGGAACTGAATTAGCTTTTCCAACCCACAATTTCCAAATACGATGTCAGAAGTGAAATACACCCTTCTACACCCTAGTGATGTGGCTCTGGGAAAATCATGCCATCACTCAAAAATACAGAGCTTTTTCTGCAAAATGAGGACCCCAATGCCTTTGTTATAGTGTTGTGAGGATTAAATCACATGGCATATTCCTCTGAAAGTACCTGCAGGCTGCCTGGCACACCTCGAGATACCCCAGCCTGGCTACTTTTCAGAATCACTGGCCAGCACCTAGCACTAATGCCCAGGCCTCATAGAGACCTATCAAATCAACATCCCTGGCTCTGGGCCCTGGCATCTGCATTTTTCCAGACTCCCAGGGTGATTCTCATATGCAGCTAGAGTTGAGAACCACAGACTTACACTGTACCAATTTCTATCATATATATCAACTGTTAAAAACACTGACAATTTGACTGACAAAACACCGATGAAATTGTAAAAATCCACAAGCAAACAAACCAAGCAATCATCCATTGGTGGTGGCATCTGTCCATATTTGACTCAAGAAACAAGAAACGCCTACACTAACCCGAGCGGATGCCACTTTATCAGCCTTTAGCTGTGTAGCAGGTAGAAGTGACATGTTAAGAGAAGAGTAGAAAGAGAAGTAGGAGGAAAGGAACTGGTATTTTAAAAGCAGAAAATCTGCTATTGTTTTAATGTAGCAGAAAAGACATACAACAAGTGAGGATGCCACAGGTATCTGTTGTTGCAGGTCCAAATCAAGCGTAACCTGCCATAATGTTTTTTCATAACAATAACAGCTACTCTTAACAATTGCTACCTATCTCCTTACCTGCAACTCACTTGGAACTCTCAATTTCCCTTTACTTGTTCTCTATTTTTTCCCACAGTACATAGTTCACTAATTACGTTTTTTTGATTGACTCTATATTTGCATCAGAATATGAACTTCATGAGAGTAGCTCTAAGGTCCTAGTTATCTCTTACATTATCACATTTTCTTCCTAAATTTCTTCAAAACGAGAGATCTACCCCTAAGGCACTAATTTTTTTTTAATAAGAGATTATGCCATGTATCAAAGTGTAGCACAATAGGAAGAACACAAACTAGAAGAAAGTGATACATTTTGAATCAATTATTTTAAAAAGAAAAAAATGCATTCTCAATTGTTGTATTTTCCATACACGAGACATTCCTTCACATATGTTGGCCTATTTTGATTTAAAAATATTTTTTTTTCTCCAATACTGAATCCTCCAAAATATTTTCTCTGGCTGTTGCTTAGAAATCGTTGTTATTCAAACTGGTCACTAACTAATTCTCTGTTATGGCTTTAATTCCTTTCTTTAATAATTGGATTTTGCCCGCTGTTTTCTAGCCTTCAATATTTCCTCCAAACCTAAGTCAACTTGTAATAAGATAAAGCTTGCCCTCCTTTTGTCTTCACTTTCTTTAGTCTTAACAAATATCTCTATACTCCTGGGTCTACAGCAAGTTATCCTTTCCCATTGTTTATTGGAGAAATCACGTATGTGTGTTGTGTAACCTTAACCAGTGCAACATGTCATTCCATTAGTAAAAGGTAAGTTTGACCTTGCTCCAGACATCCTGCACATGGTTCAATGTCCTATTAAACTGTGTGTATGACCTGGGCCAAGCAACTTCCCCTGTATGAAACTCGGTTCTGAAACTCACTTATAAAATGCTAGCCAAGTCCACCTCAAACTTTTTTCCTCTATGTCCATTATTGTTTTATAAAAATAATTTTGTGACACGTAAATCATTGAGCCAAGTTGCTGAACTCCTTAGGGTACAAACAACATTAGTTTAATTGTTTTCCAGTGTTTTAATGTTTCAAAATGTTTTCCAATGTTTCAAATGTTTTAATGTTTCAAAGGACTCTGTAGGAGGCAACAGTCTCTCCTTCAGACAACATCTTCAGCAGGTCCCATACATTTGGAAAGTCTCGTTTTCTGTGTTAAAAGCTCTACTCTAGTCTGTACCTAAACTTTCACATTGTACCCAATGTAGAGTTGCTTCTCTGCCCCCAAGTTCAAGGCTGATCTGAGGTTTGGCAAGTACTAGCCCAGAAGGGGAAACAAAACCTTCATTTTCTGCAGGCTAATATTCAGCTAGTACACAGTGGCCCTGGAAGGCATCTTTTCTGGTGGTCAACCTGCATGTCCCACCAAATGTAAAATGGTTTGAATATCACTCCTGGTTTTTTCACTTTTCTTTCTCTTCTAACTCCTCCACTTCTTCTGGCCAGAGCTTTTAGTAGACAGCAAACGTCTTCTGTCTATTATGGTAAACATCTAAAGGATAGCCCTGCTGTATAGCATATGAATTGGCTCTTGGAGATGCCCCTCTTTGTCAAGACTTTCCAAGCCTGGTTACCTCTCATGTGTCTTACAGCAAAACACCTATCCTGGCTCTCCTAAATCTACTGATTTTCTGTCTTTTTTTTTTCTTTACAGCTTCCTCCAGCCAGCCTTGAGGGCTTGCAAACTTCTCCATGTGAGACGTTTTATGTCTCTCCTCAGATCCGGAGGGCACATTTCAAATTCTCCCAAGAATTATTGCCTCCTGCACTCCAGGAGTAGCTCTGGGTGGCCTAAAAGTCTCAGCACTCTTCAAGCCAGATTGAGATGCTAGCCTCCCTCTTGCAGACAGCATCATATTTCGTGATTGGGCTCCACTTGCTTGGCATGGAGGCAGGAAGCAGTCCCTTCTCTTCCTAAGAGAGACAGTCAAGAACTGTCAGTTTTCTTCAAAGGAAATTTCCCTCACCAAATTTACTTTTGAATATTTGATCTTCTCATACCTGGGCTGTTGGAGTGACCATGGTCGAAGAGGGTTTCCACTTCCCACAAATTCTATGGAGCTAAGTTGGAATTTTTTTTAACCCTTTAAACCCTTCACAGCTTTAGAACTTTTGCTGAAATTCCAACATAACAGAAAGGTGTCATTCCCAATATGTTAAATTCACGATCTTTTGTCTTGCATGTTTTTCTTTAATGATTAAAGGATACTCAGGCCTTCAAATTGTTCACTTCATCATTAAATGATCTCAGAAAAATACTTAGTCTCTCTAAATCTCAGTATATTGTATGTAAAATGAGCTAATAGGAAATTGCTTGATACGGTAATTATGAGATCAAATGAGACAATCTGTGGGAATTCTAGGTAAACTTTTAAGTGCTATTGAAAGATTAGTTAGTATGTTTAATATAACTCAAGTAAAATGTAAATTAAAGTCAGTTATTAAAGTGAGTCAGGCTTTTAAAATGTTTTCCAGCAGGAAATCTACATAAAGATACACATCTGAACATAGTCTGATGCCTACAGACAACATCCCAGCCTTCAATCTAAGTTCTTAGATAAGGCCTAAAATGTTTTAAAATTGATATGTTGTGTAGAAGAAAAAGAAAGAAGGGAGTAGGGAAAAAAGGGCTAGGAGAAGAATTTTATTTTTAAAAAGAAAAACTGATACCATCATGCTCATTATGACTGCACAAAAACCCCTCCTCTTGGCGTATGCTATCACCACCAGGTTTCATTTCTCAAACATCTCCTCTAATCTACCCTCTTGCCCTAGCATCTCTAAAATTGTTCTTTCCAAAATGCTAACACTGCCATACATTTTACTTTCAGTATTCCAGTTACTTCATGCATTAGTTATTTTGTCTCTCCAATTAAAAAATTAAGATGAAGGCTGGTCTTCATATTCTGTGGCTTTTGCAAGGCATAACAGGGGGTTAAGTTCACAGGCGCTATTTGGTAAATGTATATTTGTTTGCCTTTATTCAAATCAAAGTGTGCCACAGATTGAGAAACCTCAAAGTAAATTAATTTATCTAGCAGATTTGATGAATTCTATGAAATGCTAACATGTTTTACAAAATACACAGATTGGATAAAGACCTGATATAAAGGATCACAGTGCACTGTGTGAACATGGGAACCTTTAAGATTCTTGATACTTACAGTAAAACTGGAAATACCTTGTGATATTTTTGTATTTCTAATTTTGTATTGACACTTAAGAGGAAACAAAGCATATTATTTACATACACACAAATATCTGCCAAATGCACATCATGATGTGACTATTTATGTAGAATTGTATTTTCAAAACCAAAAACCTTACTTTACTTTCAAGTTAAGTCTTTTTTTTTTTTTTTTGGAGATAGAGTCTTGCTCTGTTGCCCAAGCTGGAGTGTAGTGGCGTGATCTCAGTTCACGGCAGCCTCCACCTCCCAGGTTCAAATGATTCTCCCACTTTAGCCTCCCAAGCAGCTGGGACTACAAGTGTGCATCAGTATGCCTGGCTAATTTTTGTACTTTTTAGTAGAGACAAGGTTTCACTATGTTGGCCAGGCTGGTCTTGAACTCCTGACCTCAGGTGATTCACCTGCCTCAGCTTCTCAAAGTGCTGGGATTACAGGTGTGAGCCACCGTGCCCGGCCTATTCAAGTTTAGTCTTGATTTGAATCAATTACCTCATGCTTACCTTTCTTGATGCATAAGTTATGTGAATCCTGTTTGGTAAAATGTACATTCTAAATGTGCAGGGGTGACAAACCAGTAAAAAATAAAAGTTAAACCAAAATAAGCATTTAAAAAATGACTATGATCAGGGACTAGGCTGCCAATATGCATCTTTACCTTTTAAAATTACAACAAGCCTGTAAAATAGCCACAATAGGCCTTGAGGAAATAGGTTCAGAGAAGGCTAAATAGTTTTCCCAAGATCACACAAATCAAATTGCTGAGTCTATTTTCTGATCACTATTCTATTTTGCATCCCAAAACCAACTTAACCAAGCCTGCTGAGTGTTGGCTACTAATATTCCACTTCTGTGTGAGAGGAAAGAAAATGATGGGATTATGAATGAAGCTGAGAAGTGATGAATTCCCAACTGGCCCTAGTCTAGTCCTTGGTTTCGTTTTATCTGTTCTCACACCTGTTTTGTAGGCCACTGACTTTTATCTTGTATAGACTGTGTGGTTATTTCCTCTTCAGGGCTCAAGTGTCTGACTCATGGCCCCCAGAAGAGAATCACGTTGCAACAAGTGTACCTTGGGCATGGTGGAAATGGGAGTGGAAGGAGGGAAGAATGAAAACCAGAGTGTTAGACCCTCAAGAATAAAGAAGAGTGAAATGGTGGTCCATCAGCTAATTCTTACATTCCAGTCAGCAGTAAGACGTGGTTGTCCTTAGACAAAGTACAAAGCAGCGTGTGACAGGGAGGTTTCCTGAGCCCTCCTTCAGAGGACGCTCCTCCACTGGCTTTCTGTGTTCAGGTGATTTCACATCACACCTCATCTCTGAACTCTCTAAATGTCCATGTGATTTTTCTCTCCTTTGCCCACTCGCCCTTTCCAAGTCTCTCTGTCTATTACCTTCTCAGTGCTAATTCTTTAATTTCTGATTTCACTGCATCTGGTTCTTCTTTGGCAACAAAATGGAATCCAATATTAATAAAAACTGTTGCAAGTATTATGTTTAATTCTCACAATTCTGGATTGGAAATATGATTTTTCGTATTTTGTAAACGGGGAAACAAGGAGTTGGAAATGTAACTCATCATACCGATGTCATCCAACTAAAACATTCAGTCACAACATGCATGTAGGTTTCTCTCTTTTTTTTTTAAACAGCTTTTAAAGATGTAATTCACATGTTATACAATTCACCAGCTGAAATTATACAATGCAACTCAACAGTTTTTAGGATATTCAAGAACTGTGCAAACATCGCTACGATCAATTTTGGAATATTTTCACCACCCTCAATATAAATCCTGCACCATTTACTCGTCAGATTCCAGTTCACCTATCTCTTCAGCCCTAGGCAATTTGCTCTCTAGCACCATAGATTTGCCTAATCTGGACACTTTACATAAAATAATCCTACAACATCTGGTCTTTTTGACTACTTCTTTCATTCGGCATGTTTTCAAGGTTCATCCATTTCATAGCACATGTCAGTACTTCATTTATTTTGTGGCTGAGTAATATTTTATTATGTCCATTTTGTTTATCCATTCATCAACTGATGGTAATTTTGGTTGTTTCTACCTTTTGGATACTAGAAAAAATGCTGCTATGAATATTCTTACATAAATGTTTGTGTAGACATATGTTTTTTTCTTTGATATATACCTAGGTGCAAAATTGCTGAGTCATATGGTAACTTTATGTTTAACCTGTTTAAAAAAACTGTTTTCCAAAGTGGAGGCATCATTTTGTATTTCTACCTGCGGTGTATGAGGGCTCCAGCTTCTCCACATCATCACCAATGTTTGTTATTATCTGTCTTTTTTGTTATGCAGAACCTTGACTAATACACCGTTTTAATGGGTCTGAAATGGTATCTCATTTTGGTTTCTATTTGCATTTCTCTGAGAGTTAATGCTAGGTTTTTCTTGAAGTGCACCTTAACATATTTATTACAGTTTTTCAGTTCAATGTTAAAATACTTAAATGAGTGAGATAGAAATAGGAGAATATATATCACACTAAGCTGATATAAATGTGCATGCATGTGTGTATACATGCGTATTGGGACATGTTTATACTGCTTGTGTGTCTTACAAGTATGTATACATGTACATGTAATTGTGTACATCTCAGAACTATTGAAAGCATGGAATCTTGGGTTAAATTGCTTTAGATCAGATCCAGGCACTGCCACATACTACCTGAATGACCTGCAGCAGGATGCTTAATTCCTGTAAGTTCATTTTCCCTATCTACAAGTGGAAACAATAGAAGTAGCATACATAACTTGCTTCTCATAGTGCCTGCTAAGTTGTTGGTTTATAACTATTAGCTAAGTACTTCTACATTCATTGACTCTTTAACAATGAGGAGGTGTTTCCTGTACTGTGCAATTAAAAAAATCAATGAATTGTACATTTTATAATTGTACATATTATTTGCTTCTAAACATTTCCAATCAATATTTTCATTTGGGCTTTAATAGATTTCTTCTTAGAGATCAGTGTCCCACCAAACCTAATTGGTCACCCTGTTCTTCAGATTAGTCAAAAATTCTCCACACAAACAAAAAAATAAAAAACGGATAATTTTATTGCAAAACAGCATCATCAGTTTTCATAGCAAAATGCCTCTCATTTTGATACAGCTCCAAGCGAAGTCTCAAACCCAACCAAAAGCAGAAGGAGCCACCCGGAGCCTCTGACAGTGTGTGTCCTTGAAGGACAGCTTTCCTTCCTTTCTTCTCCACAGCCTCCTGATTTAGCCCTTGCACTCCCCACTCGTCAAACCGGGGGAGCAGTAGAAATAAGCAGCACAAATTGGCAGATAATGCACCTTATTTCCATGTAGAAGCAGGTGCATTTTCCTCCAGATAAGTGGTGCAGTGACACTGATCCGCTCTGACAGGCCAGCTGATCTAAAATAACTCAGCACACATCACCACTAGCAGGGGAAGCTTCTCCCAAGAGCTTATTCCGAAACTCTTCAATTCCCCGGGTGCTAATTAAAATTTACTAGATAATATTTGCAAAGCTCAATGGCCCTAGTTACAGCAATTATCAGTTACTAAACATTAGTGCCAGAGATGTCACCTGATGATTGGCTTTTTTATCCACGAGGATTTTTCCTCTTCCCCATCCTCTTATTCTTTTCCTCCAATTCTTCAAGAAACTGAATGAACTAAATGTCTCAATTGGCTGAAGATGGAGAACTGGGGGAATTCACCATTCTCCGCTTAAAATATTCTTTTCTCATTGGATCACTATAAAAGTAAGGGGAGAAATTGGAGGACCACCTTTGAGCCATAATCCAGTAGAAAAGGTACCCCTCACTCATCCATTTGCCCCATGAGTGCATCAGTTTACACAGGTAGAAAAAGGGCCTGGCCAAGACCTGCTCATCTTATTCTATTATTGCTAATGATTGCTCCTGAAATGGAGGTGATATTTCTATACGAAGGAGATTCCATCAATTTATTGAATTGGCCACCAAATCAGCCATAGGCAAAGGGCCTGACCACCTGCGTCCTGCTCTGACTATTTTCTGCAGACCACATGGGGAATTGCTTGCTGCAATGACATACAGATATATTTGCTGTGTTAAATTGTTTTTGTAATGCACTTGATGCCCTTTATTTTATTTTATTTTATTTTATTTTATTTTTTGAGATGGAGTCTTGCTCTTGTCACCCCAGTTGGAGTGCAGTGGCACAATCTCAGCTCACTGCAACCTCCACCTCCCAGGTTCAAGCGATTCTCCTGCCTCAGCCTCCCAAGTAGTTGGGATTACAGGTGAGCACAACCAGGCCCAGCTAATTTTTGTATTTTTAGTAGAGACGGGGTTTCACCATATTGGCCAGACTGGTCTTGATCTCCTGATGTCAAGTGATCCACCTGCCTCAGCCTCCCAAAGTGCTAGGATTACAGGCATGAACCACCACGCCTGGCCTAATAGCCTTCATTAAGCAGATAATCTGTGATCAAATTCTCTTTAAATCGATGACCCTTATAATTAATGATCAAATGTCCTTAAGTTCTAATTCAGGAAAGACATCGTATCCACAGGCAGGCATAGCTGAAGTCTATTCTGGGAGAGTGGTAGCTTTTGCTTCTTGTTCATATACCAGTGACAAACTTTTGCCAAGACACAACGATCCCAATTATTAATTTGTTTATTTCCAGAGGAACATTTTTTCAGAGCTCTCTTCACGAGGAAGAGCAACTAGTATGTATAGAATATCTTCTATTTGCCAGATAATAATGATTGCCACTTTTAAAAAAAGACATCTTTCTTAGCGTTGGCTCAACTATAATATTCCTTATCCTTAACCTTTTAAAATCAGTCTCCTTTCAGAAGCACAGGGAAAGATAACTGTCCATTTATTTTATAATCAGGGATATATGTAGCAGCAACGTGAAGCAGTGGAAGAAAGACCAGACTTTATGACAGAAGACCAGGAGGTGATTTGAAAACTCTACCCCCTTCCATCTCTGGGGCCTTCACCAAAGTATTTAACATTCTAAGCTTCTATTTACCTCACTACGTCAAGATGAAACAAGACATGTGAAGGAACTTAGAAAGATACAACCTTCTATGCAAACATTAAAAAAAAGACAGGACTTGGCCAGGCGCAGTGGCTCACGCCTATAATCCCAGCACTTTGGGAGGCCGAAGTGGGCAGATCGCTCAAGCTCAGGAGTTCGAGACCACCCTGGGCAACATGGTGAAAGCCCATCTCTACTAAAATACAAAAAATTAGCTGGGCTGGTAGAGCAAGCCTGTAGTCCCAGCTACGCAGGAGGCTGAGGCACGAGAATCACTTGAACCCCTGAGGCGGAGGTTGCAGTGAGCCAAGATCGCACCACTGCACTCCAGCTTGGGCTACAGAGTGAGACTCCATCTCAAGAAAAAAAAAATAGACAGGGCTTTTACTTCAATCATAAGGTCAGTAGAAGTGACCTTCACAAACACTCGTAATGCTCATTGAGATCAAACTGAAGTGTCACCAAGTTAAAAAGGTACAGCTGGTGATATCCTATGGTTTATGATGATCATCGATAGTTTAAATAATTTCCGTTCCTGATCCATAAGGTTTTCTTCAGAACCAAGCCAGTTAAAGCCAACTCGTAAAAACAATTAATACACTAGACCATTCAATTTCTTTCACTTCTCATCTTCTCACTTTACTTATATATACTGAACAATATCATATAGGAACAAACTTACATTCTCCTCTTTAAACCTCTTCTGTATTTCTTATAAAATTTCTTTTCTTTTTTTGTTTTTTGAGACAGGGTATCACTCTGTCACTCAGGCTATATAGTACAGTGGCACCATCATAGCTCAATGGAGCCTCGAACTCCTGGGCTCAAGTGAGCTTCCTGCCTCAGCTTCCTGAGTGGCTGGGACTACATGCCCGTGCTACCACACCTGGCTAATTTTTAAAAGATCTTTTTGTAGAGACGGAGTCTTGCTGTATTGCCCAGGCTTGTCTCAAACACCAAGCCTCAAGTGATCTTCCTGCCTCAGCTTCCCGAAGTGCTGAGATATAAGAGTGAGCCACCATCCCTGACCTACCCATAAAATTTCAAAAGGATGAAATTTATCTAGTAAATTCTAAAAAAAAAGTCTTGTGGTCAGACTTATCTGATCTTCCACAGGTTAAAATAATTTTCATAAGTATGTCCAATAAGCTATAAGTATGTACAATAGGCCGGGCGCGGTGGCTCAAGCCTGTAATCCCAGCACTTTGGGAGGCCAAGACGGGCGGATCACGAGGTCAGGAGATCGAGACCATCCTGGCTAACACGGTGAAACCCCGTCTCTACTAAAAAATACAAAAAGCTAGGCGGGCGAGGTGGCGGGCGTCTGTAGTCCCAGCTACTCGGGGGGCTGAGGCAGGAGAAGGGCGTAAACCTGGGAGGCGGAGGTTGCAGTGAGCTGTGATCCGGCCACTGCACTCCAGCCCGGGCGACAGAGCGAGACTCCCTCTCAAAAAAAAAAAAAAAAAGTATGTCCAATAAACCAAAGACTGAAAAAAGTTTTTAAAGAAGCAAATTCATCTGCATTGTCAATAGCACTTTACCTGAACTAAACTGATGATGAAGCATTTGCATGAGTACTATCCTCAACCACAAAGTATTTACTAGGTGTCGAACATTTGCTGGTAACTTCTTGGTGCTGATCTACAAATCATTTCAAATACATGGGGATTCTTACTTAGCCAGGTAATAGTGTAAGGAAGAGCAGTCTAGGCAAAGGCAGCAGCACATGACCTTGAGTGGGAGAAATCATGGCTGGAATATAGGTGAAATGTAGGCAGGGCAGGTGGGAGGTTAGTTCATAAAGGGCTTCACAACCTCAGCCTCTTGGTCAAGGTTCTAGGAAGAAACAAATCACTCAAATGGTTTCATAAAGATATGTTAATAAAGGTGATACTTACACATGCATAGGTAGTATTTAGGAGGCAAACAAGGGGTATCAGGGAGCTGCCATCATCCCCTACCCTCGCCCCTAGGAGGAAGGAGAGGGGAATAGGGCTATTAGAGTCCAGTGGTAGCAAGACCTGTAGAGGGAAGGCTGCCCATATTGCTGGCAGAGAAGCAACACAGAAACAGAGAGGCAGCAAGACAGAAACACCTCTCAACTCTCTCCTTCCACCCTGCCAATGTCTCCCAGGCAGGGCCTTTCTTTGAACATAGAGCAGAGCAGAGAAAGGAGGGGGAGGAAGACTGGTGAGCAGAAAATAACTAGTATATTCTATTTTGTATTTTATCCTAAGAAAAATAGGAAGCCTTTGAAAGATTTTAATCACAGGAGTTAAGTGGTGAAATTGAGCAGTTAGAGCTTTTTTGTTATAGATTTTATGAGACCACAGCATTTAAAGACACATATTTTTCCATATTGGCATTCATTCACTTCGTTTTTTAAAAAATGTGAGATGCTTCTGGTCTGTTTCAAGTTTAAAAATGAATGGAAAATGAATATCAAGACTGAAGACAAATTTGGATACTCCAGTAATAAATACAAATCATGCTATGAAAGTTCGTAGGTGATTCATAGTGTCTAGTTAGAGAATAGCAGTGAACTCTGTCGATGATCATGTGTGGAAAATGGGGGGTTTCATTTACGTTGTCTTTTAGAAGGAGTTAGTTTTGCAAATTTTCATCAAAGGATTTGTTAAAGTTCAGATGTTTCCTGTTTTTGACAATGAAAGCTATTCTTTTTTTTCCTTTTTTTCTGTGTTGGGTGGTGTTTCTAACATTTGTTGGAAGGAAAAAAGCCATTTAGGTTCTATGGAGATAGGTTAATTTCCTGCTAGAGTTCATTTTTATATGCCCATGTTTACCTAAAATTGAGCTATGGGAGCATTTTGAGAGAAATTCTAGACCTTTAGTTAAAAAAAAAAAGAGACAGAGAGAGAGGAATATATAAATATATGAGGTGCATATTTGTACAGTGAAAGAGCCATGAAGAATTTGGTTTTCTAAATTAGCGATTCTACTACTTTGCTGCATGTCCTATATAATCTAGGATCTTTTTAACACTGTTAATTCCCAAGGCACCCTAAAAGCCAACTGAAACAAAATCTGAGTAAAACCCAGTGTATTAGTCCATCTTCACGTTGCTAATAAAGACATACCCAAGACTGGGTAATTAATAAAGAAGAGGTTTAATGGACTCACAGTTCCATATAGCTGGGGAGGCCTCACAATCATGGTGGAAGGCAAGGAAGGGCAAAGTCACGTCTTACATGGACGGCGGCAGGCAAGAGCTTGTGTAGGGGAACTCCCCCTTGTAAAACCATCAGATTTCATGAAACTTATTCACTATCATGAGAAACGCATGGGAAAGACCTGCCCCATGATTCAGTTACTTCCCACCAGGTTCCTTCCACAACATGTGGGAATTGTGGGAGCTACAATTCAAGATGAGATTTGGGTGAGGACACAGCCAAACCGTATCACCCATGGATTTTTTTAAATGATTCTAACATGCAGTCATGTTTGGCGATCACCAAAGATACAATTCAAGCCATGAACCATACTTATTTTAAAGTTCCAGACAGTTAAAATCCCGGTGATGCACGCACATGTTTATCATAGCACTATTTGTAATAGCAAAGACATGGCATCAGCCTAGGTGCCCATCAATAGTGGAACATGGAATACTGTGCAGAATAATAAGAAAGAGTGAAATCATGTCCTCTGCAGCAATGTGGCTACAGTTGGAGGTCATTACCTTAATCTTAGGTAAATTTAACACAGAAACAGAAAACTAAATGCTGCATGTTCTCACTTATATGTGAGAGCTAAATATTAGGTACAGGTGGACATACAGATGGGAACAACAGACACTGGGGACTCCAAAAGCTGGGAGAAAGTGGGGGAAACAGGAGTTGAAAAATTACCTATTGGTTATTATGTTCACTGTCTGGGTGATGGGTCCAATAGAAACCTAAACCTCGGCACCACGCAACAAACCTGCACATATACCCTCTGATTCTAAAGATAAATAAAAATAAAATAAAATGCTAGTGATGTCAGCCTAATAAGTTTCCAGATCTCTCCACCTACAGTCTACTACTCTTAATATTCAGTTTCAAATTTAAATGCATAGAGATGGTTGAGTGGACCTCAATGTGTTGCCTCCACATTGTGCAATGCCTCTGTGTGCATCTTTGGTAATAGGCTTTTATAAATAGCACATACTTTTTAAAATGCCTGATTTTAAATGTGTTAAAATTTTATTTTATTATTTTTGTACTTTGAGTGACTTCTGAAGTGCCCTGAGTACCCAGGCTGGGGTTGGATACATCAAAAGAGTTCAAGAAATATAATGATCATTATTATTTACATACTATAGAAAAAACATTGGTCTATACTTTAGTTGAGAGATAATTGCAGTCTCTTTCAGTGATGGCTACAATGAAATGTCAATCACTGTCAATAAACACTATACTGAAAGCAACCCAAATCCTGCACTTCAACGTGGTTTTTGCCTTCAAACTTCTTTCTGTCATCAAATACTTGCCTGTGTCCTGTGTTTTTGAAAGAGGATTTGTGCGAGATGTGCCCTAACTCATTCTGAAGCATTTCTCTGATTTGAGCTCTAGCTCAGTCTTTGTTATACTGCTCTCTCTTTGTTTTGGCTAACCAAGGATGAAATATTTAATCAGACTCAACTTGGAATAAAAGTCAGTCTCTGGAAATTTCATGCTTACCCTTGTATCCTCATCCTTTTCCCCACAGTACACATGCACCATCATTATGTGTTCTGCCTCAACTTCTCCAGAGCCTTTTTTCTCTACAATTTATGCTGCTACAACATTGCGATTGTCATTGAAAACCTATTAAAGCAGAGCGGACTGAGCATAAGCAACCACTTTCACCCCAGTCTAAAATCCATTGAAATGAAACATAAACTATTTCAAAATATTTTATAATGTTACGGAAAATAAAAAAGATTGCCTCCGATAAATGCAGAAGTTCGATGAATTTCTAAAGAATAGAAAGCTAATAGGAATGAAATAGGAACCTAAGGCTACATCTAATTGTAATGAAAATATACAAAGGAAAGAAATGGTACTGAAATCAGAGTGGTTTGGGGCCAGGGTCCCCAACCCAGGGACTGCAGGCTGGTACCAGTCCCCGGCCTGTTAGGAACTGGGCCGCACAGCAATGCTACATCTGTATTTACAGCTGCTCCTCATCGCTGGCATTACTGCCTGAGCTCTGCCTCCCATCAGATCATCAGTGTCATTAAATTCTCACAGGAGCAGGAACCTTATTGTGAACTGTGCATGCAAGGGATGTAGGTGGCACTCCTTATGAGAATCTAATGCCTGATGATCTGAGGTGGAACAGTTTCGTCCAAAAACTATCTAATCCCCAACCCACCCCCTCCCCCAGCACCCTGGTCTGTGGGAAAATTGCCCTCCACGAACCTGGGGGACCACTGCTTTGGGGAATATTCAAAGCCAAAGGATATAGGTAATGATTATGAGGCCTTAGGTAGTTATCAACTGGAGCTATTACTTTCTTTGTAGAAATGTTTTGAGAGGACAAAGTAACTAAGTTTCCTCTCAGAGAATAAAGCCTGAGAATTCCAGATATATAAAGATCCAGTGAGAGATGGAGAGGGTGCCTTCAAAATTGCAAAGCAGGCTGTAGCACACTATATTCCACAGTGTTTCTAGCTCTCAAAAGACCAGGTTCTACAATCAAAACATGCATCCACAAACAGGTAATAGTGCTATGATAAACATGTGCGTGCATCACCAGCATTTTAACTGTCTGGAACTTTAAAATAAATATGGTTTAAAGTTTGAATTATATCTAAGAATCAACAAATACCTGACAAAAACCAAAACCACAAAAGAAAGAACCCCCATTCAAAAACTACAAAACTAATGTGAAAAAATATTTAATGGAGCAAGCAGACTAAATTCTAATGAAATTATATGAATATGTTTATCATATCTATAAAAGAGCATTTTATGAAAAAATAATCTGAAGATTTTGGAAATAAAAATACTATGCATTTAAAAGGTGAGTTGAATGACAAAATGAATTAGGCCGAAGAGTAAATAATGAGCTAGATGATCCTGCAAATAATTTCACAGAACAGTGTGAAAGGAAAAAAATAATGGAAAGTACAATGAAATAAATAGTTGCAGAGAACAGATCCAGTACACCCAAAATCCATTTAATAGGAACATCGGGAAAAGGAAACCTAGAGAATAGAGAAAAATACATAATCAATGCAACAGAAAATGTTTACAGAGCAGAAGAAACATATTGAAAAGACCCAAACTTACAAACCTGGAGAATGAGTAAAATGTCACAGCTAAATACACCAAGGTGTGATTCTTCTACAAGCCAAGACTAAAAGAATACCACTCCTAAAATATTCTAGAAAGATATCACTTTTGTAGCTTCCCTACAAAACAGAAAGAAACATATTCACATCAGGTTTCTCCTTGACAACACTGCATACTGTGAGATAGTAAAGCAAAAATGTCAAATGTCTAAGAAAAAATCCCATCTGAAATATATTTGATTTCTGCATACATATTTTGAAAAGTTATAAGTAACTTCAATTGTCTTCAAGATATTAATATTAAGTGATGGTGAATCAATATTACGGAATATTAGTCTATGACTTGATAACAGCACAGCAATAATCATTTGGGGCAGCTTCTCTTAAGATGATTGCCACTTCCAAAAGCAGTGGCTGTAAGGTGGAGAAGGCAAGCACAGTTTTCAATAGACTCATAGGTCTGAGCCCAAAATGAAGCTCGGATCCTGTCTAGGCAGAGGGTCCTTGTAAAAACTCATGTCTTTGGTTGGTTCTGAGGGTAAACATTGAACTACAAATAGACCAGCCCAAACAGGAAGCAAAGTCTAGGTTCAAATAATTTTAAACCCTTTGAGATTTAGATAACCTGAGATTCTTAGTGTCCCTAGAATGACTGCCAGTCAGAAATAAAGTGAAACTTCATTAGAGGAAGAAAACATCCTCCTGAGCCTCAAATGATTTCTGACGTTTTTCATATGCAAGCTTCAGCATCCTGATTAAACAAAAATAGAGTATTCTGGAAACATAAATCAATCAACCAATGAATAATAAATAATCAAATGTAAAGAACAACAACCAAACATACAAAAAAAAGTAACTAAAATCAAAGGAAAAAAATCAGAAAATAAAACAGACCCATAAGGTAGTCAGATAATGGAGTTATAAAACATGTAATCAAAAATAGCTATCAGTAATCTGTCAAAAAAACAGAGGACAAAAACACAAATTAGAAAATTTCATTTAAAAAAATAGATCACCTGAGTCATTTCATATCTGAGAAATGTCCGAGCACGGTGGCTCACGCCTGTAATCCCAGCACTTTGGGAAGCCGAGGAGGGCAGATCACCTGAGGTCGGGAGTTTGAGACCAGCCTGAACAAAATGGAGAAACCCCGTCTCTACTAAAAATACAAAAAATTAGCCAGGCGTCTTGGTGCATGCCTGTAATTCCAGTTACTCAGGAGGCTGAGGCAGGAGAATCACTTGAACCCAGGAGGCAGAGGTTGGGGTGAGCCGAGATTGTGCCATTGCACTCCAGCCTGGACAACAAGAGCGAAACTCAGTTTCAAAAAAAAAAAAAAAAGAGAGAGAGAGAGAGAGAGAAATAAATTTATGGTAAAATCCTCCCAAATCTCTCAATGTAAAAAGCTCTAGGCTTCTTTAATATCTCACAGTTCTCTAGGGCAGAATTTGACGTACAGTGGGCTAGATTCTTTGCTCAGGATCTGGCTAGTCTAAAACAAGGTATTAGCCAGGCTGTGTTCTCATCAGTAGCTTCGGATCATCTCCAAATTCACGTGGTTGTGGCAAAATTCAGTTCCCTGTGGTTGTAGGCCTGAGGGGCCCACTTCCTGGCTGGCTCTTCACCTGCGGTTACTTTCAACATCCAGAGACCACTCACGTTGTTTTCTTCTTGGCCCTCTCCATCTTCACAGTCAGCAACCACAACAACAAAACCCTTGCACATATTCCTTCTTGTTCTTTAAATCTCTTTCACCAAGAAGAGTCCAGTTTCCATTAAGGCCACAGTGGATTAGCCCTATCAAGAATAATCTGTCTACCTCCAACTCAGATAATTTAAACTCTTAATTACATCTGCAAAGTCCCTTCACAGCCCCACCTAGATTTATCTTTGATGGACTAACTGGAAGAAGGTCAGTGTACACCAGGGGTAAGAATCTTAGGGGCCATTATAGATTTCTGCCTACCCCACCCATTAACATTCTTTTCTAAGTATTATATGTTTACTTCTTCAACACAATGGTTATTTACTAATTTTTACTTAGCTTACAAATAAAGATTATTTTAGTTTCCATTTTGTTTTCCAATTTTACTATATTATGTTAAAAAAAAATCCCAATAATATCAATGGTTTTAGATTGGTTGTACATCGACTTATGGCTTAACAGTCAAATTTTATAAAAATTTCCAAGGTTGTACATTTTCTATTTACGAATTATGGAGTTAGATGTCACATATGTACAAAATATATGTGCCATAATATAGGTATAATATAGCTTAAACCTTTGATATAATTTAAACTTCAAATTGTTCAAGTATTTGACATCTATTTTTGTCTGTTTCTATAATCTGTTTTTAAGAAGGATGTGTTTGATATAGCTATTTTTCTCTAGAGTACTGTCAGTTATTTTAATTATACTTTTAGGCTTTATTTTTGAGGGCATAGAATTTACTATCGACATGATTTCTTTTATCAATATACAAAGGTTTTTTTTGCTCTTAATACATTGCTTACCTTAGTTATATATTACCAGATATTAAGATTCCCACATCAGTATATTTTTATTCTCTTTTTAAGCCACAACATTCCTTGTGTCTTGGTTTTAAGCATGTTTCTTGAGACACGTATTGTTAAATTATATAATTCATGCAATCTTAGAGTTTTTACATTTTCCACATCTATTTATTATTCATTCCTTCAGTTTTATTCTCTTCCCCCCCCAATCCTTAATGCCCATTGGATAGACTGAGTTTCCTTTGGCTTGTGTAAAAGTTATGTATTCTGATTTTGTTCCCATGTTTGCTCCCTGTAGACTAAGACTCAAACTCATATTTACCTTCTCTAATTGATTTATTACATCAATATTCATGTCACTTTCATAAGACAGGAAGTTCAGCATGTTTACGTACTCCTTTGTCTGCTAACCTCAACTTCTCAATGATGTCTCCCTTGGCCAATTTGTATAAAATTGTAGTGTGCACCTTCCTGTACTCCCTATTCTCTATCCTTGATTCATTATTCCCCAAAAACATTTATTAATTTTTAATTTGCCAATTTTTTAAATTCTTTTATTCTGTTGCCCTCTTAAAGGAACACAAGTTTCATGAAGGTGGGTAGGGTTTTTTTGTTTGTTTGTTTGTTTTTAACTTTTATCTTAGGTTCAGGGACACATGTACAGGTTTATTATATAGATAAACTCACACCACGGGAGTTCATTGTACAGATTATTTCACTGGCCAGGTACTAAGCCTCGTACCCAATAATTATTTTTTTTATCCGGTTCCTCCTCTCACCCTCTATCATAAGTAGGCCCCAGTGTCTGTTGTTCCTCTCTTTGTGTCCATGTGTTCTCATCATTCAGGCCTCACTTATAAGTGATAACATGCAGTATTTGTCTTTTTGTTCCAGCATCAGTTTCCTAAGAATAATGGCCTGCAGCTCCATCACTGTTCTGGCAAATGACAAGGGCTCCTTCTTTTTATGGCTGCATAGTATTTCATGGTGTATATGTACTACATTTTCTTCATGCAATCTGCCATTGATGGGCATGTAGGTTGATTCTATATCTTTGCTATTGTGAATAGTGCCACAGTGAATATATGTTTGCATATGTCTTCATTATAGAATGATTTATATTCCCTTGGGCATATACCCAGTAATGGGATTGCTGGGTAAAGTGGTAGTTTTATTTTTAGCTCTTTAATGAATCACCACGTTGCTTTCCACAATGGTTGAACTAATTTACACATGAAAGTGGGTAGTTTTGCCTGACATGTAGGAGATGCTCAATAAATATTTGTAGAATGAAGAAAAAATCAGATATCTAATCTCAATTTGATCTGAAACTAGCTGTGTGACCTCAGATGAGTCATCTGATCACTCTGGGCCTCAGTATATTCATCCGTAAAATGAGAAACTAAGATGAGATTTGTGCTATTTGCCTTGTACTGTGCATATGTAAATCACCTGGTGGTATTTTTGAAACGCATGTTATCATTCAGCTGGTCTGGTATGTACTGCCTGAGACTCTCCATTTCTGATACTCTCTTAGATGATGCCAATGCTGAGCATAGATGAATTGCTCTTTGAGATGCAAGGGATTAATCTTTAAGGTTTCTTTCCTCTTTTTAACCCTACAGAAAGACTGGCAAACAACAACTTGTCATCTGTTTTTGTAACAAAGTTTTGTTGTAACACAGCCATGCTCATTCACTAACATTTTATGTATGTTGCTTTTACATTACAACAATAGAAACTAGTTGCAGTAGAGACCATGTATGATTTTAAAGTTGAAAATATTGGCTATTTATCCCTTTACAGAAAAGAGGGCTTGCTTTAGTATCTATTGCCTCTGGCAAATATTTTGGAATTTTAGTGTATTAACTATGGTTCCTTATTCTAGTTTTTTCATTTTTTCTTAGTTGCTTTATTTTTCCTCATTAACAGTTTCAATATCCTCTAAGACACAAATCATGCCATTTGCTTCTTTAATGTCCCCATGAGCACATGGTTGGAGAAATCTAAAAACTGGAAAATGACCTTGGAAACTAGTTAGTCTGAATTTGCATTTAAGAGGCAGGGCCTGGTGGTGGGGTGGAGTAATTGTTCAAAGTCACCTAATTGCTAAGACAGGCGGAAGGGAACTCAGGTCTCACTTGCTTTGTGTTATACAAGCTCCTTGCCTTTATTTCTAGGATTTAAATGAGACGTACTTTGATTGTGCTTATGGCAGTGGTCCAACTATGAGCACTGGCAATCATTTATCCGAGGGCTCAAAGAGGATTCAGGTGAAGCGGCTTGCCTTGATTTAGGGATCTTCTTTAAAAGTAACTCAGCCTAAGAAGGAAAAGTGTTGGGCCAAGGTCAACAAACAAAGTCTATAGCGAAAAGAAGAGGAAGAGAGATCAAGCCAGATCCCCCTTGAAGACCAAGATACTCATTCCCCCAGTTTAACAGAGTTTGCTAGAGACCACTCCATCTGAATCCTTTGGGACTTGCCTTTAGTTGAAAAGAACCACCTCACTCCAGTTTATGTCTCCTACCTGAGACAATCTTCATCTCATAACTGCATGATGAAGGAGCACAAATTCTAGCTCCTTGCTTCAGTGATAGACAACTCTGAGCAGGCAGGCCAGCTCCAGATCTCCCCAGTGCAATTGGAGAAGGCCTCTGTTGCAATCTCATCACAATTAATCTGCTTCCTCTTCCAACCCCTGCTGCCTCACTCCCCCACAGATTATTCATCTTCTTCTCCCTCTACCTTATCAGTTTAACAGATTATTCATCTTTTCTCCCTCTACCTTATCAGCTTATTTATCTCCCCTCACACAGTCATCAGTCTTTAAGAAAAAAAAAAAAAACACCATTTTTTTTATAGAGACAGGAGTTTCACTATGTTGCCCAGGCTGGTCTTGAATTCCTGGGCTCAAGTGATCCTCCTACCTTATAGGCATGAGCCATCGTACCCTCCCTCCCTCCCTTCCTTCCTCTCTCTCTTTTTCTCTTCCTCCCTCTCTCCCTCCCTCCCTCCCTCCCTCTCTCTCTCTCTTTCTTTTTTTGTTGTTGTTTTCAATTGTCAGTCTTGAGTGTACTCCCAGTACATATCCTGCACACAAATCTCCTTCTGAGTCTGTCTCAGGAGACCCTGAACCAAGGCATTAACAATTACCCAGACCAGTCACTGCCCATTCTTGACTACAGCTTTGAAGGGGTGGGTGGCAGTGATGAGGAAATAGAAACACAAAGATCAGTTTCATCGAAGTTATCGTGGCATTGAATTTGCTTTAAGAAGGAATCCACTGGATTAAGAGTGTTGGTGCTGGGCCTGTGAACGCTAACTTGAGACTCTCTGTGGCATTATAGGTGCTAGTGTCAGTGCCAACAACATCACAGTGGCACCAATGTTTGGCATCAGGGACTAGCTCAGGAGTTGGTAGCCTCACCCAATAGACACCAACACAGTGAGCAGAAGGGGAGGGGAACCTCAGATGTGGTGGCCAAGGGCACTGTGTTCAAAAATACAGGAGGCATCCCTTGAGGTTTCAAGAAACAGTTGGCCAGGTGGGGGGAAAAGGAGGGTATAGTTCCTGCAGTTTTGCCACAGAAATATGATTTTGGTGAGAGCATGACCTTATTTATGCCCCTTGGATGGTGTGGCCTGGGGAGACACTGGCTAACACTCATGGCTTCTTTCGCTATTAAATTCTATTCCCAGCACTTTCAGAGCAAATAATTTCACATAACACTGTCTGCTTTCTTTGATCCATGTGAGGGGAAGGATGAATCGTCAGTTCCCCTCCCCCATCAGCCCTGCCATTGCCCAGGGCACAATCAATTTCAATATGCAGGGGAAATAGACCACACAGGATCTATGGCCTCCCTACAGGGACCTGACATATTAACTGTTGTAATGCCTCTAATTCAGTCTATTTACTTTGGGATCAGCCCGTCTCTCCTGCTCATCATTTTAACCCATACATTGGCAGTGTCATGACTATTTAGAGTGATGGGGGTGATCCTCAGGGCATAGTCATGAGAAGCCTGATGAGGGAACAGCTACAGCCAACCCATGTTGCTTCAGGGTAATGATGACTAATTTCATTCACGTCCCTCACCCCTGCCTTGAAATCTTCTCTTGCCTTTGAAATTGATGTCTGTCGGAGGGAATGAGACTCTGCTGGTGTCACAGCTTGATGTATTGGCCCTGTGGAGGCACTCCTTCTTGTCATGACTGGAGACAAGTGAGAGGGGTAAAGAACAGCAGAGGAGGGGAGGTGGGGGAGGGAGAGAAGGAGGACCCTCCAGGAAGATGAAAAATGAGCAGAGAAAGAAGGAAAACATCTTCAACAAAATGCCACTATTCTGATTCGAACACTTTTACAGCTTTTCCGATGTAGAAGCAGACTATTGAGATGATCTCACTGCATGTATGTCTTAAAGAAAAAAATTACTCGATGCTTGTTAAAGTATGATAAGGCAGACTTTATTTAGATGATTACTATAGGTGTAGAGACCTCTACAGTGACATTTTGCTGTGGGAGAGAGAGACTGGGCTCTACTTCAAATACAGCATAGGGAAATGGTAATTGATACCCAAGGAGCAGCATGGCATCAGTGGATAGAAAATTGCTAAGAGAATCCACAAGTGTCAGGGGAAATCCTGGCTGAAGCTACTTCATGACATTCTTGCTGAAGGCAGGCCAGGGTGCTCAGATATCACTTGGGGGATGGTGGAGGATGAGAAACCTGATCAGATACCAAGGATAATCAGAGATCAAGCTTGAGCAGATATTGGCAGGCAGTGTATTTGGTAAACTAACTTATCAGGGTTCTTTGCTAAGATTTCATGTTATGAGGAAGTGAACTAATGGGCCTAGGAGAAAATTTAGGAGGCTGAATAAAGTTTGGTCTAGCACAGAACCTCTGTTACATGTGACAACCTTAAATAGCCCAGGTTGGTGTTGAAACTAGTAGGCCTTACAAAACCTAAAAAGTTAGCACCAGGTGGCCCTAGATAGGGTCCCACCCTGCCTCGATAGTGTTCCACCCTGATAGGGTCCCACCCTGCCAATTCCGGGAAACAACCTCATGAGGTCCCACCCTGCCAATTCCAGGGGTCTCACCCTGCCTCGAAGTTCCCGGAATTATCAACTCCAGGAAAGAGCCTCATAAGGTTCTGCTCTAACCAATTAAACCAAGACCCCTTGCTCAGGCTATAGCTAGACCCAATCATTTTACGCCTTAAGCTTTGTTTGAATTTCGCGCCATAAGCTGTGTTTGAACTTGTGTTAGCCTATATAAACAGCCTGTAACAAGCAGTCAGGGTCCCAGGACCAACTTAGAGCTTGGGACCCTAGCACGCTAGTAATAAATAACTCTCTGCTGTGAACTTCGTGTCGGTGATCCTTCGCGACGACCCCTGCCCAGGAAGGAATCGAGAGTTCGGTTCCAACAGTGTATTTTTCAGAAAGTATCTCTATGAGAAACAGGTAAATAGGTGCTATGTCGTGGCAGGTGATACCATCAGTCAGCCCTTCCCTTTTAAACTCCTCAGATCCTATAATAGCATGCTGACCCTTGATACATTTTTAATTAGCTATAATGAAAAATGATCTTTCAATGCATCAATTTTGAACTGATAGTGATGTAGCTGATTATCTTTAGATAAGTAAATGGGCATGTTTGAGGTCAGGTTTAAAAACAGAAAAAGAAAACATAAAAATGCTTTTAAATTGTGACTCAATTTTTCAATTTTTCTTTTACTGGAGAAAATTTTTTGATTTTGCTTTCATTTAAACTACAAACACTTGTAGGTTTCAGCAGATGAGCAGATTCAAACTCTAGCTTGGCAGAGTCTCCTGATAACATGGTAGAATGCCATTAATTAATGTCAAAGCTAACAATGGTTATGTTCTTTAAAGTGAATGGTCAGATATTAATATTTTCTTACCACATAGATAAATCTCTGTGATTCAAAAATGTGTTCCATTAATTTTGATATAATGAACCTACAAAAGACAGCCATGGCTGGGAGAGCTAGTTGATATTTGGGCAAACTTCTATTCACCTCCCAACTTGGAATAGGTTCTGGCTCAAAACTGGTTCCCTAGCAAGACCAGAAATTGCCTGAGTGAGTCTGGCCCTGCTCCCAGGAATGTTGGTTGGGCAGATTCTCAGGAGGCCAAGGTGTTCCTGAGGATAACTCAGGCAGCTCCCTGCTGGCCAGGATGCGTTCTGAAATCGTGATCTGGAATCATGCCCTGTCAGTCCTGGAGAAAAACCAAAGCCATAGATTGGGTTTAGAACGAGTCCAACAGCAGGGATGGCTGAGGGCAAGGGCAGGCCCTGCAAGGCCTTTTTATACTCAGAGGAAGTTCCTGCTTTCCTTCAGCCCAGAGCTTGGCCAGGGGTAGAGTTTAGATAAGCTGAGATCTGCCACTGCCAGATCTGCTCAGGCTGAGGGCTTCAGTTCATGTCCCACGGCTTGTGCCTCCAGCATGCCCAAGACAATGGATAATAATAATACTCATTACCATTTACTGAACAGCTTCTCTGCCAGGCACTGGGCTTGTTTAATTACAAAACATCACTAAAGTTAAACGTGATGCTACCCTTGTTGTTGGTGTTCATTTCTGAACTGTGAGCTCTCTGAGGAGGGGCTTTAAAAAAAAAGGTCTTCTATGCTTTCAACAAATTGTCTGGCAATAATAATGGCTTAATAAAGATTTAATAAGCTCTAGAAGGTCACATAACTTACCCAGGTTTACACAACTAGCCAATAATGAAGTTAAGAATCAAATCTAGACCAGAAATGGTGGCTGATGCTTATAATCTCAGCACGATGGGAGGCCAAGGCAGGAGGATTGCTTGAAGTGAGAAGTTGGAGACCATCCCTGGCAACATAGCCAGATTCTGTCTCTAAAAATAAATAAATAATAAATAAATAAATTAGCTGGGCATAGTGGGACACATCTGTAGTTCCAGCTACTCAGGAGGCTGAGGTGGGAAGATTGCTGGAGCTCAAGAGTTGAAGGCTACAGCGGACTACGATCATGCCACTACACTCCAGCCTGTACAACAGAGTAAGACTCCATCTCAAAAAAAAAAAAAAAAAGAATCCAATCTAGGCCTATATGAACGCAAAGTATAAAGCAGCCCCCTGTGTTACACTCTTATCCTGTCTCTACCCTTTACAGGGTCTGGGTTTAGGTGTAGGATCTTTAAAGTAGTAAATACCTAGAGAAAAGTGGGAAAGAGTCAGCTCACAAAGGTAGCAGCAATTCTGACAATATCACTATCTCCACCATGCCCTGAATGGAGCCAAAGAATGGTAATTTATCAAAATGTTGTCATGTTTCTTTGTACAAACACAGACCACCAGAGTGGAAGGGAGAAGTCTGCCAGCAAAATCACTCCATTTGGATTTTTTGTTCTCTCTTGGGCACAGATACTCAGGTGGGTAATTTACTAATTCACTTATTTCATACTACTTTAATAAGATGATTAGAAATGGAATTGAATCATCACTATGAGTTCATGGTAATAAGGAAAATAGTATACTGTCACTCTTCATAATTTAGAAAGTACTTCTTTACATACATGTTTCCTAGTATCAAAACTGTACTAGAAACTAGACAGGGAGACTATTACTATACTTACTATATGGGTAAAAAAACTGAAGCCCAGAGAGACTACATGCTTTGCCTGAAGTTACATGATTAATTAAAAGATACAGTATCAAAACTCAAATTCTGATTCTAGATTACTGTTCTTGTTCACTTCACCAGTGGTTCTCAACCACAGTTGAATATTAGAATGACTCAGAGATACTTATTCCATTGCACTGGGATTAGGCCCAGGCAACAACATCTTAAAAACAAAGCCAGATATATGTGCAGCCTGGACAGCAAGTGCGCTACGTGATTCTGTCTGTTAATGAACGGCAGGCTTGGCCAGGCATGCACTGAGATTAACTGTTTTGTTACCCTAACAGAACCATCTCAATTATGACTTAATATTTGCAGAATTATTGATATAAGATATGAGTTTCACAAGGCCTATTGATTTTTAAAGACATCTTACAGGTACCTTGCCATTTTCTTGCATTTGCAAAACTGAAAATTTAATTATTGAGTTTATGACCATTCTCTCCATTACTAACCACACACAGAAAAATTTGCTGAGGCTAGAAACCATGTCTAATTAACCTAAGGGTTATTTAGACTGAAGAAAAGAAGACTGAAAAGCAACTTAATGAGTCCAATTATTTCCTTTAAGCCCAGGGAGGGCACTGGCAACATGCCTCCCTTGGATACAGAGCAGATGGGCCTCCTCCCCAGCTTCCTTGTAGTCATTCCGCCAACAAACTGAGGCTTGGCTCAAGAGGGACTGATTGAATAGCTACCAATAGTTTGTTGTTGTTGTTATTTTATATGACTTCCAAAAAGTAAAAAGGATGTGCACAATTGGAATCATTGAACGCAGAGAAGAGCCAAGATTCATGAAGATTATATTGTATTAATAGTCGATCATAGTGTTAGCTAATTATATTTGTCAAGATAACTAGCCTCTGCTGCGGAAGCAACAAGACATAATCCTCAATGGTTTACTATTTCTCAGGCACACTATATGACCCATGTTCGTTGGTGAAGAGCAGAGGGAAAGGCTCTGCCCCGGTCTCCCTGACACACAGAGGCCCTACCTTCTTGTGGCTGGCCATCCATAACAAGTAGCTTTCTCAGTCACCATGTTAGGGGAAGAGAGAGAATATTGTTCATGGGCTTTTCACTCCTTCCCTGTGTAATTGACGCACGCATATTCACATTTTCCTGACCAAGACTACTTCCATGACCCTTTTCTTATTTCAAACACACTGGGAAATATAGGGCAATTAACACAGAACTTGGAGAGCAATACTCTCTTTGCCACAAATGCCATATATATGACTCTTCCCAATATTTGACTTACATTGACTCCCTAGGATACCCCAGAGTAGAGCTTTTCTGCCTTTTCTTATTAAGAGGAGCAAGTTCTTCCCGTTTGTTTATGCCATAGATGGGAACCATAGAGGAGCTATTGAGAAGATATTGCTTATTTTCACAGAGAATAGGATGAGTAATGAAATACTTATTCATGTGGGAAAGGTGACTGTATAATGGTCCTGGTGCCTTTCATATCTGTTTGTTCATTCATTTATTCCTTTATTAATCATAGATTATTTCCTATGATTCAAAAATTAGAATAGACTTGTATTGTATGCCTTATGCATAATCATGCCTAAATTTGGTAGCTTCTTGAGTGACCTTCTAATTCCACTAAAGGATTGGAATTAGAAGAGTCTGTAATTGAGCCAGGTTTTGCGCAGTTGAAGAAAATCCATAACGAAGAAAAAACTAGACAATTTTAAAAAGAGCATTACATTAGTTTCTCCAGAATGCTAAAGGCTGAATTCTCAGGAAGCTGTCTGCTTAATGAGGTGCCCTTAGGAGAAAATAAGAGCTCCTTTTCATCATATCTCCATTTGGCAACACTTGTTCCCAGCATCCAAATTTCTCTTCATAGAAGTCATCAGGCCAACAGAAAGCAGGCAAGCCAATTTCATAACTTAAGGATGGTTTTGGAAATATTCTACCATTATAATGCACAAGTTTTAGGACGGTTCCTCTTCAAAAATTCTTTATGGTAGCTTTTCCGCTATGAAAATTAGGCCTAAGATCTGTGTTAAGAGCAGAGGATTGCATACAATAGAAAAAGTAGAGTTGAAAAGAATTCAAATGGTATTGATCAATTTTTAGAGTATTGAAAAAAATTAAAACTTTGCCTCTTTACCAATTCACATTCAAAAGTAGATAAAATCTGTATCCATTATAAATAAGCAATATTTTTACCTTCTGTTTCAATGTGCTAATGAACGTTATTGTTGCATGCAGTGCCTTATAGGAACCAAGTCTTGGATTACTATAACTTGTTAAAATATACAGTGAAACAATCTCACAAAGGAAAACACTTGTTTGATGAAATATTTTAAATAAATTGATGCATGTCAACACTGACAATATACAAAATCTATGTAGGCTATTCCATCAAGACATTTTCTTTTTAATTGAAAATATGATGTCTTACACTTAAAAATTCTCAAAACCATCCAGTTATTATTGATAAGTATTTAGAAGACTGGTTTTTCATCCCTGGATGTACATTAAGATCACAGGGAGTTTTTAAAACATGCTAATAATGGAGCCCCAGCTAAACTACTTGAATCAGAATCTCTGAAAGTGAGGCCCAAACACTGATATTTTTTCAGTGCTCCCCTGTGATTCTAATCTGCAATCAGGGCTGGCAACCACTGATACGGAACACTTCCTTGTCTCTCCAGCTAGCAACAATATTCAGTTCTGCAAAATCCCCATTACACTTTCCACCCTTCACAAAAAGTAGATGTGTAGCTACTACCTCTTCTCTATTAAAGAGTAAGCTCCTGGAGGGCAGAGCCTCTGCCTCACGTTTTTATATGCTCAGTTTCTAGCAAGGCACATGGCAGAGATCATATTGAATAAGTATTAACTGATTGAGTGGCACACTGTCTGATCATTTGAGTAAATCTAATTACAGAGTTTTAATTTTATAAACTCTAAGAAGTCCCTTTCAATGGAGCAGCAAAGTAACGATGTATGAGGAAGTGAAAAGTGAAACATCAAGATTGATAATTTGGCGATTCTTGTTTAGATAACACCTAAAATCTAATTACAGGGGATTTTCCTGGCATGTTCTTGGAGGCAAAGAAATAAATGATATGATGGATTTCTTCTAAGACATTCTGTGTGTTGAGTTCTGCTATAAGATTGCATTTGTCTTCAAAGCAATAGTATCAGGAGTAGAAAGGCAGTATATAGGCGGAAGAGAAAAACCTAGTTTTTTGTCCTTCGGGAACTATAATAAAAAGGTGATTAATATATAATTGTATTTGCTATAGGAAACTAAAAATAATGACTGAATTAGTTAAAATTAACCAAAATAAAAAGAAGCTGCTTATTTCTTCCGTTGTCCTTCCATTTATGCATCCAAGAATCTCTTCTTTGTTGTTACCAACTTTGATCTTGTCAAGGCAGCTTACTTGCAACGCAGCTCAATACTGATGTCTTAGTCAGTTCTGGCTGCTATAACAAAACACTTCAGATTGGGGTTGTTTGAAAACAATACAAAAGTTATTTTTCAAGTTCTGGAAGCTGGGAAGTCCAAGGTCAGGATGCCAGCATGGTTAGGTTCTGTTGAGGGCCCTTTTCCAGTTTACAGATGGCCAACTTCTTGCTGTGTCCTCACATGAAGAAGAGAGGACCAGGGAGCTCTCTGGGATGTCTTTTATAAGGGTACTAGTCTCATTTATGAGGGCTCCAACCTTATGACCTAATTAGCTCCCAAAGTCCCCCCTCCCTAATACCATCAATTGTGCATTAGGATTTCAATGTATGAATTTTGATGGGACACAAACATTCAGTTCATTGCAACTGGTAACTCTAATCAAACAAACAGCGTATTACCTGATGGATCAGCTACTCAACCAAGACAGCTGTAAGTGTCTGCAGAAAGGGCAATGACTCTTTCTATCCCAGTTGTGACTGGAGAATTACCAATCCTTACTGACAGTGACAGGAGGCAGCCAAATGCATATGTAGATAGGAGTGGGTCCCTGGCAAAACCCCACCTTCAATCCAAGACTGTTTAAAGCCTGAAAGCCAAGCTACAAGTTAAATCCTCCAACCAGTTTGAAAACCCACCTTCCCATTTGGTGTACTTTCCTCTCGTTGATCTCCATCCTTTACCTATTTTACATATACCTACCCTTTCCTAATTGGTTTTCTATACCGTCACTTTCTATACCTTCACTTTGACCTTTTTTGCATACTCACAAACCAATCAGCACACATTCCCTATTCTAAGCCTATAAAAAGTCCCAGGCTCAGCCATATTGAGAACTCTCCTGCCTTGCCTTCAGGTAGGAGGACCACCCCAATATCCCCTCCCTGCTAACATCTATTTTATCACTCAATAAAACTTCCCATCTTGCTCACTCTTTGAGCGTCCTTGTGTCTACTTCTTCCTGGTCATAAGACAAGAACCCAAACCTACCTGAGCTAAGGAACAACAAATCCTGCATCATCACTACTTTATAAAAAAGAAAAATTGTATTTTTGCAGTATAGTTGCTCATATACTAAGAAATTCTAGTACCATACTCAAGGTTTTTGCCATACATTTACAACCTCTATACTATTCATAACTTGCTTAATATTTTTAAGATGAATCACTCACTATCTTTACCTAAATGAATTTGAAAGAGAAACTTCGAATCATTGTCATAAATAGAAACTATCTCTAATAGGACATATATAAATATTAAAGCAAAACGTGTTTCTCTCACATCCCACCAATAGTATGAGAACCCACCACACAACAGAAAACACCATACGTAAAATCATATTATTTGATTATCAATTACACTAGATCTGCATGATGTTGCCAGAATTCATGCCATTGGAAAAGTGCCTGAATTTAGAAATACCTCTAAACTTTAATTAATAAAGGGTAAACTTAGATTGGCAAAGAAAGAGTGTAACCTCTGTCTATTTGCAGGATCTTGAGAAGGCGAATAAACTTTGAGAAATTATATGAAAAGGAGGACCATGCCCCTGTCAACAAGCCTCCTTGGAGGCATTTTACCAATGACCAAGCTGAATTTACAACATCCAGGCAAAGAGCTATTAGGATATGGACTACAGCTCTTTAGAATTTATTAGAGTGTGTAATTGTTTATTTTGTGCCCATTTTCTCTTTGTTTATTGGTTTACTGTGTCTAGACCACCACTCTAAGTTCTATGGGAGTGAGGACCACAGTCACTGGTGGGGGACCACATTGACTGTTGGAATCCCACTGATTAGCATATATTGATTGCCAGATTAACACTGGTTACATAAATGACTAAATATTCTCTTTCATTCTGTAGAAACCTCCCCTTCCAAAGTTACAGTACGCTTGATTGGTGTTCTACCCCAACTATATTTCAGCTGTGTCTAAAATACACAGCTTTAAACTCTACTCAGTAACAACATTTCTATATACCTCTTACAGCATCCGCAAACCCACACTTTCTCCTACTCCCAAAATCCCCCATGGCCATTTTCTTCCCCACCCATGAAGTCCTCACCTGCTAGCCTCATCACTCTATGGCAGCTTCCCTTTCTACTCAGACAAGCTTGTATCAGTATCTGGGGGCCTAGATCTTAGACTCTCAGGAGGCCATGCCATGGGAGGGGTGATGACTATAAGATAAATTTTGTCATCTTACTTTATAATCCACAGCAGCGCAAAGGACAGGATTGGCTTAACTTTCTGACATCAAGGAATAAAAATGATAGAAGACCTGGCAAGTATCCTAAGTGATTTAGCAAGGAGCTTCCACCACTGAAACAGTATCTTAAATGTTTCTTCGCCCACCCCATTTCCATTCATCCTGTTCTGTCATCACTAGCATCACCCTAACAAAGAATCTAGGGAAAGTAGGACAAGGAAAAAGCTCTGAGAGAGAGAGAGAGAGAGAGAGAGAGAGAGAGAAAGGCTGGGGGTGGGGGATGTGGTTAGGAACACCCTGCTATCCAATACCCATAAAAAATTTGTTTTTAATTCCCTGGCTATCACAGATAGAGGCTGCTGCTAGCATTTAAGATAAGATTAGTTGGTGCTGTGCTATCAGCACCTCCACATTTTCCCTGCAGGGATTCCTTCTGGCAGGCTGAAGCTGGAGGCATGTCTCAGGATTAACACGAGCTAATGATTATACACTAAAGCTTTGGAACTGTCGGACTAATAGGATTAAGCAATAGCAGATGCAGGTCCCCGTTCAGGTTAAAAATGCACTTTTTACATTACAAAGTCAGACAGATCCCTTTGAACATGCAATGAATATGGATGTTTTCAATTATCACAGTCTTCCAGGGCTATACGATATGGTAAATTAATCCCTTTAGAACATCGGAAACAGGACAAAATAGCCTTCTTGAAGCTGAAATCCCTCGTTTTAGATTTTCTTTCATGGGGATAAGCAGCGGTGCACCTCACATAATTAATCTTATTACAAACAGAGAAGGGGGAAATAAAAAAAAGTGTGTAAAAATTGTTTAAATATTTGAGAAACTTAGAAAAAACACTTTGAAATCAACATCTCTTAATTAATTTTCAAACAGTCAAAAATACAAACATAAGGCATGACAAGCAAATGTCTGGATGTGTTTTGGGATGGGTTTGTATTTCTTGATGCCTCGGGCTGTTAGTGCAACAAGAAGGAGAGAAAAAAAATTAAGGTAACTTTAAAATGAACAAAATAGTAACTACCAGTAGAAAGCACTATCTCTAAGAGATTTGAGTTGATCTGATCTCGTGCTCTGGGCCTTGGGAGAAAAGGAGAATGAAAATGGCATTTTGGGATATTTACATTTTTCTGCTGCATGAAGGGGCCTCTGTCGCCCAGTAGATAAAACCATCCCTCAGAATAGCTCAAAAGTAAATCTCCATTACTGCAATTAGATGGGGTTGGACTTGGACATTGGTAGGGGATGAACCTAAGAAGTTTCATGTGTTTGATTGACTTAGGTTTGGGTGGGGAGGGGGGAAAACAAGTATTTAACAGGAGGACTTTCCAGAGAAAGCTGTTTGAGCTGCCAGCAGGGAATGGAAGTAGTTTCATAACAATCTGAATAAAACAGGTTTAACATCACTGGTTTGACTCTGACAATTCTAAAGCCAAGTATATTTACATTTGGGCTGAGTAATTGGTATTTACCGTCATTAACAGGCCCTAGAATCACACTGCCTAATATTGCTCCTCGCTTCACAATAGACACAAATAAAACACATGGGAATTTCTCCAACAGAGAATCTCATTTTTTAAAAAAATGCAAAATGAAAGAAAGAAAGCAAAAAAGTAGGTTCTACTAGGTTTCTTGATTGAGTCTACACTTTGTTTTTTATTATGTCTTA
This sequence comes from Colobus angolensis palliatus, assembly GCF_000951035.1. NCBI lineage: Eukaryota > Metazoa > Chordata > Mammalia > Primates > Cercopithecidae > Colobus > Colobus angolensis. Next base: position 517,694 of record NW_012121343.1, read on the forward strand.
CATGGTTTTTGTCTAGAAGACTGCAGGAATACTTACAACCTAGGGTACGAAAAATATCTGAATGGAACTAACAGTTACAACAATAGAAGAAAAACATGATCCAACTGTGGACCATTCCCTCAGGTTTTAGCCTTACCAGTCAATCAAAAACACCCAGAAGTCAAAGTGAAATGTAACTCCGAAAGTTTCCCTGATAATACAGTACATCTGTCTACCCCATGAGCAGGATTTTCTATGCATATCACAAGTCTAAAGTACCTGCTCTGAAAATACTGCCTGGGCAGACTAAAATATAATACCTAAATTGAAGATGCTAGCAAGCTTCCATAAATGTTCCTATTTTTTTAAACTTTTGATTGAAAATGTCACTTCTTGACAGAATGAAATGAAAACAATTGTTATTTTAACTGCACTACTTGGTAATCCTTTCTCCCCCCTTCTGGCAGTTGCACAATAAATTTCAGAAGATATAAACTGATTTTCAGATAAATACTGCTATCCTATATACAGAAAGCTGTTGTGTTAAATATGTATGTCCTTCTCCTTTGTTGGAAGACAATGACAATTGATTATTTGTTCAAATGGACTTAATCTTCCATAATTATCATGCGTATTTCAGTGACATACATTAAGACAAGTGCTACTCAGTTTTAATGTACATGGGAATCATCTGGGACTTTTGTTAAAATGAAGCTACTGATGCAAATGTCTGGAGAGGTGTTCTAGAGTCTGTGTTTCCAACAAACTCCCAGGGAATACAAACGCTGGGGGTCCAGCAGAACACACTGAGCACCAGCACGTCATTAAGACACCGAAGTCACTTCATGAATGATGTGTTATAGAGTGTAGACTTGAGGCAATTAAGCAAGCCAACTCCATGCATTGCTTTTCTAACAATGTATTACAGTTATCAACTTAGGAGTGAATTTAATGATAACAAAAACACCCTATTTCTTGGCCTTTTTCCTACATAGCAATTCCTTACCTGTTCTACTAGATTTATTTTTAATGGGTTTAGTTTTTCATCCTCTAAAACTATCTTATGATAAGTTTATCGTATGAGTAGCTTCTAAGCCATCATCTTAATGAAATTATTACAAGTTCATTACAATTTTTGTTATTCCTTAACCATCCTGAAAACTGGCAATATTAACTATATAATTTTGCAGTGAAATTTATTAGAATAGTATTACATTTAGAAGCATTTTATATATTATGTTAATTTATCTGCAATAATCACATTAAAATTTCCCATTAGCTATGAGATTATTTTCAGCAGAAAACAAACTATAATTTTGGTATCAATGCTGAATCATGTTTCCTCTGAAATTTTTAAAGAAAATCTTCATTTTTTTCCCAAATTGAGTACATTTCACAATGTTTATTGAGTATTGTATGGCTCTGTATATATCTCTGGCACTGGGAAGGAAGAGAATAGAGAAGGAAGCATTGATACAATGACAATTACAGACTTCATTTTTGCCACCCAACAGTTCATGTAGTAAAAGAAGCCCATGTTTACAAATCAATGATACATTTACAATAGCAAAGCCAAAACCAAAGTTTTATTAGAACACAGGCAAGTCAATGAACAATTGGTGATTAGAGCTGGAGAAAGGTATTGCAAAGAAAATAAAGTATGAGAAAAGTTTTGAAGGATGGACAGAAGTCTTAATGTTAGAATTTGATTTCTGGTGGGTGGGAGGGAAGAGAAAAAGATGAATAGAAAAGAAAAATTGAAAACATCCTGTTAACACAGGTAATAAAAGAGAGAACTATATTAAACCTCATTGCATCATAAGATGAGGGTGACATCAAAAGATACAGGACTCTACATTCAGCACAGCACAGAATCCCTTCTCCAACACAAGTGTTGAATTAAGAAGGAACTAAATAAATGAGGAAATTATCTGCTTCCCTATGGAAAGCAGTATGACTAAAATGAGGTCTCTATATCCTCGTTTCTTTGGCTTCTCTGTGAGTCTCTGTTTAAAGCACTCATTTTGTACAACATTTAGCTAACAATTTTTTTTCTTTTTTTCTTTCTTTCTTTTTCTTCTTCTTCTTTTTTTTTTTTTTTTTTTTTTGTGACAGAGTCTCACTCTGTCACCCAGGCTAGAGTGCAGTGGCATGATCTTGGCTCACTGCGACCTCCGCCTCCTGGGTTCAAGCAATTCTCCTGCCTCAGCCACCTGAGTAGCTGGGATTACAGGCATGTACCACCCCGCCCAGCTAATTGTAGTTTTAGTAGAGACAGGGTTTCACCATGTTGGCCAGACTGGTCTCAAACTCCTGACCTCAAATGATCCACCTGCCTTGGCCTCCCAAAGCTCACAAAATTTTTATACCAGTTTATGAATTCTCAGCACCTTAAGAAGTCAGAAGACTCCGAAAACATGGCACATTGGGAACTCTCAGGGCACACACTTTCTACACCAATGCCTTGTGTCCACAAATAGGATGGCTGGAGGTTGAGAAGAATCCTAGTCTCTTGCTTCTGCCTTAAACTTAGGGCTGTGTGGCAAATAGCAATAATAGTCATAACAGTAATTTAATCCTGTGTCCAAAGGAGTTCAAAAGTGACTTTAAAAATGTGTTCATCAGCCACTGACCGCATTCTCAGCACGCGTGCCGGGTGTGTGCCGGGTGTGAGGGTGGATAAGCAGTGTGAGGGTGTATAAAGGCAAGAGAAAAAATTGAGCACCGCTTTCCAATGAAGTACACATTAGCTGTGAAGCTATGACAGGAATATATAAAAGAGGATACATAATAAGATTGGAAAGATTATAATTTAGAATGATTAATTATAATTTAGAAAGATTAAACATAAGAAATTAACTGCACAGGTGAAAGTCTTTGCATACTTTGCACTAGCATCAGCACAAAGTTTAATATAAAATCAGAAACAAGTTATTATGTTTCTTACAATAGACATGCATTGGATATAATGGCAATCACCAAATAGTGAAAAGAGACGTTATGTTGCAAAAAGTGTTTTAGAGTCCTTGATGTAAATGCAGGCACACGATTAGAAGAGCTACACTCAAAGACTAGAAACTCTGCAGCTGGAGTATGTCCTTCTGTCGTAGCCACTTTAAATGCAAGCAGTTTTTAAACAAAGCTTTATTATTAACTAATGTCATGGATTCCATTTTCCTAATTGCCATCCCATTCTACTCTCACACTTTCTGTTGCAATCTGCTTAGGCTGTTTTCTTTTGAACTATGTGCATTTTCAACATGAATTTTATGAAGCTGGAAATTACTGAGTCCTTGGTGATTTAAAACCTCTGAACCCTATCTTTTCTAGTGCCTAAATCACTCCTTAGGTGGCTGGCAGACACTTATTTCTAATCAGAGATGTTCATTAAATACATGATTAAAAAGCATGGTAGATGTGGCTAATTGTTGAAGGCCCAAGGACAGGACATTAAATGTACCTTCTTTGAAGGTTTAGTCGATTGTTGGTAATGCATTAAATGGTGCCCTGGTGTCTTGAACTAGTTAATGGTATTAAGCTTGTAAGTAGAGTGACTCTGACTCTGGGGAGAAACTAACTCAATATTATTTTTCCACAGGGCTCAAAACCTTTACACAAAAGCCAGCCAAATGTTCCTAATTCTAGGGAACATGTTATTTTAGCCTTGGTGATGATGACTCAACACTGAGCCTTACTGCTATGTAAGATTCCAACAGAGATGACATTTTGCAATCCACAGCAGCAACATGTCCCCTGTCTGGAAGCGAACTAAGAAATAGTTCACTTCAAATGGGCCTCTAAACAGCTGTCAGGTCAGAATAACTTTAAGTCATTACCTATCTGAGCCATGTTGAGCCAGTGACTTCTAAGTGGTGAAAATCTCTGTATCGTGTTACTAATCTCACTGGCCAGCAGTGGCTATGTCAACAACCAACATTCCCTCTTAGTAAGCAGGCAAAAATAATACACTGCTCATTATTTGGAAGTTAAGGGAGCAGTTGAGAGGTTGAGAGGCTCAGGAAGTGAAGAAGTTGAAAATAGGCCTCCTCAGAGCTTTGTCTCCAGAATGATGACAGTCTTTAAATCACAATGTGCCACAAAAGAATTCACTCTAGCTTCTGATCAGCTAATGGTAAGCCATGCAGACCTTCCCCACGAAGACCCCTAAGCCGCCTTCCTCTCATCCCCACTCTAGAGCTTAGACCCAATTTCCTGACCAATTAGTAGCTCAAGTGTCTAAAATTAAAGAAGTAGGGAGCAGCTGTAAGTCTCCATGATTACTTATAAACCCTTCAAATCTAGACTCAAATAGCTTCCCTATAGTTTTGCTCAATTGATTAACTCTGACTGGTTTATCACTAAACCATTCATTTACTTTAACAATCCACTAAAGCCTCAGATAAAATGCATTTCTTGTCCCTTCTTGGGCCTTTAATAATTAGCTGTGTCTACCATGTCTTTTAATCTCTTATTTAATGAGTGCCTCCAATTTTTACTAATTTAAAAGGATATCAAGCCAAGTATCAATTAAAGAAAACTGTTCTAGGCAACATAAACAATAAGTATTAAGTCTGTGGAGAAAAGCACATGGAGCCCTGTTGCTTTCTATTGCTCAAGAGCACTTGAAAACTATGAGATTATTTCAAAATATTACATTTCACTGCTTTTTATTTTACCTAGTTTGCAGGCAAAATTAAAAATAAAAAATGAGCATGAATCATTTTGTACAGATTCAAAAGAGAATCATGCATGGCAACATCCAGCCCAATTCTTATTTCTGAATATATTACGACTTTCTCAGCTCATCCCCACTGCCCAAGAACACCAGCTGGCTTCAACTACAGTTTAACTATTTGTTTTTGATCCTTCCAATTTCTGGATCCATCTTAAAACTCTTGATTGGTCCAAAATATCTGACTCATGGAAGTGATTTATACTACCTCAAAGGACATGACCTCTACACCCATTAAAGGATTTTGTTAGAGATCAATATTACACCACTAGTATTTCCCCATTCCTAGGAGATCATTAGAATAAAGTTAACTAGGCTGGGTGCAGTGGCCCACACCTGTAATCCTCACACTTGGTGAGGCTGAGGCAGACAGATTGCTTGAGTCCAGGAATTTGAGACCAGCCTGGACAACACGGCGAAAACCTGTCTCTACAAAAAGTACAAAAAGTTTAGCTGGGCATTGTGGTGCGTACTTGTAGTTCCAGCCACTGGGGAAGCTGAGGTGGGAGAATGACCCAAGCATGGGCGGTTGAGGCTGCAGTAAGCCAAGATTGCACTTAATCACAAGATCGCACTCCAGCTTGAGTGACAGAGCAAGACTGACTCAAAAATAATAATACTACTACTAATAAAGTTAGCCCAAACGGTTGGTTGTCTTTTTAATAGAAATGAAAGAGCCTGGGTAACACAGACCAAACTAAACTTCAGTCACCTGAAGGAGGCATTTGATAGGCTATAAAAATGGCCACAGTATTTCCCTTCCTAAGCCACCATCTTTACAATGTAACTTTGTGGTGTTTTCCATTTTGAGGTGGAGTCTAGTTTCACACTCCTTGAATCTGGGATGGACTTGTGATTCTCTCTGGTGAATAACATCGGGTAGAAAGTGATGTTGTGCTTCTTTCAAGCCAAGACCATAACATGTCTCATACATGTCTGCTTGCCATTTTGGAAACTTGCTCATCTGCCTTGTGAGAAACCTGACCTACCCTGCTGGAGGATGAGATACTGTGTAGAGGAGTTAACTGTCACAGGTAAAGGCCATCCTCAGGAGCCAACTCAGCTAAGCTAGCAGCTGAATATAGACGTGTGATAGAGCTGACCCCAAAAGCAGAAAAACCACCCAGTGGAGCCCAGCCCAAGCTTCTGACCCACAGATTATGAGCCAAATAATTAGTTGTTATTGCCTTAAGCATTTAAGTTTTGGGGTACTCTCATCTAGCAAAAGCTAATTGATGTAATGCCCCAGATTTTACTACTTAACCTGCTGGTGGTTTTCTGTATAAACCAAGGCCCCATACTCCGCAGCACCAACAAAATCAGAAAGATTTTCAAAGCTAGACTCAATTTTCCAAATTACCCTTGACTTAGGGGATACTAGATCAGTGCCTTGAACAATTTCTCAACTACTTCCAAATGTGATTACCATATACATTTCTATGTGTCCCAAGATACCATATTCACAATAATTATCCATATTACTACAAAATCTGAAATCCTAACATTTCTCACACATGGAATTTCCTCCATTAATTGACAAGTACATGGGTTAGGTAAAAAATTTTAATTAAAAATGTCACCATCATTATCAATAATGTTAATATCCCACATGTATTCCTTTGGATATCTCGGTAGCAGTCAGAGGATGTCTCTGGAACTTTCAAAGCAGCAGCCTCTTTAGCATTATTCAGATACACATGCAGATCACGCTGTCAATGTTTTCATAAGCAATCAATTTGCAAGATAATAGTAGGAGTAACTCATATGCCTCTTCCCTAATGCTTCAATAAATAACTACTGCCCAGTTCTGACACTTTCTGATGACACCAGGATATAAGGGCTCCACATGCTTTGGGTGTAGCCATACCACTGATGTCATCTGGCTTTGCTTGCTCGTGAAGATAACAGTGTTGAGATGTCAGTCTTGATGTCTGTATCTTAATATATTTAAGCACTGATATCCTTGGGCGCAGGTCAGAAAGAAGAATGTGAAACAGGAGGGAAAGGTGAAAAAAAAATCTCCTTTCTTTGTTCCACCCAGCCCCATGAGTTCAGTGGAAGAAAGACCCATTTGTTTCCCTTATCTTTCAATCAGCAACCATGGTGGCAGCACTACCACTGCAACCCAGGCTCCTCTGCCTATATCTTCTCCCTCATCTGCATATCATGCCATCATTTCCAAAAGATTAATTCAGATGAAATAGACCCTGGATTCATGTTTTTCACTGTAAGCCACTTAGAATATAAATTTCCAAAACTGTCAAGAATCCCTAAACACTATTTTGTTTGGAAGGCTAGTCACTATTCAAAGAATCCAAAATACCAATCTGTTTTGAACATGGATATTAAATTGCACAGTTCATCTTTGTTTTGACTCCTTGTTGTATTTTCTAAGAAGTAAATAGCAATTTTCTATTTATTTAGAAAATTAGCCACTCTTAATAGCTTATTTTTTCTAAAATGGAATTATCACTCCTGATATTTCCATAGGTGTTTAAAAAACAAGGCATTATTAATCTTGTGAAGATGGGAACATAGAACGATGCATGTGGCCATGTGTAAATTAGATAAACTACAATGCAGATTGTTTTGAAATTTGGTCTTACAATAATCATTAGCTATTCAATAAGCCAAATTAAGACAAGGAAAGTGCCAAATTTACTGCTTATAATAAAATGTAAGCCTATATTTGAAACAGGAAAAATATTAACATCTTCTTAAAATTGCATGTGCCCTCTTCCCAGTTTTGTAAAGATTGGTGTATTTTTACAATAAAAACTGTGACATTAGAAAAAAAAAATCTGTGTGTGGTGGCTCACACCTGATATCCTAAACCTTTGGGTGGGAGAGGCAGGAAGATTACTTGAGGCCAGGCATTCAAGACCAACCTGGGGGACATAGTGAGAACTCCATTTCTACACATGCACAAAATTACCCAGGCATGGTGGCACACACCTGTGATCCTAGATACTCCAGAGGCTGAGGAAGGAGCATGGCTTGAGCCTAGCACTTTGAGGTTGCAGTGAGCTGTGATTGCACTGCTGCACTCCAGCCTGCTCAACAGGGTGAGACCCTGTCATGAAAACAAAAATGAAAATAATTCAGTGAACATTTGCTAGGACATAGTCAAGCACTATGTTATGCCCATCAAGCACACTATCTCATTTAATTTTTATAACAACCCTGTGATATAACCAACATTATTTCTGTTTTTTAAGCAAATAGTAGTAAACGTAACCCAAAACTTGCTCACTGTCACATACACTCAGCTCTTCTAACTCCAAACATTCCTTCTTAATAATGAGGACACTGAGCACATAAGAACATTTGTGCTTTTGAGACTAGATCACAAACATGTGGATTATTTATTTTACTTCCCTTGATGTTGATACATTATTTTCTAAAAAGAAAATAAAATGAGTCAACTGATTTTCTTTTATACACTAAGGTCTTCAGCTATGTTGGGACAGGTTATAGTGCAACTTTTCATAATACCCCACAAGAAGCTACTCATTGGCCCAGGATGACTGGGGAATGGATATGTCATGGTTTGTTTTATAAACTCAAGAGATCTATCACAGCTGTCTTCAAAAGTCAGGGGACTTTACATATATATTTGATGTGATGTTTTAATATATGTATACATTGTGAAATTATTACCACTATTAAGCTAATTAACATATCTATCACCTAATATGGTTACCATTTTTTTGGTGTGGTAACAGCATTTAAGATTAACTCTCTTAGCAAATTTCCAGTATGCAATGTAATATTATTAATTATAGTCACCATGCTACACATTAGCTCTCCAGAGTTTATTTATCCTGCATAACTGAAACCCTTTGACCAATATTTCCTTATTTCCCCACCCCTCACTCCTTGACAACCACCATTCTACTCTTTTCTTCTATGTGCTCTACTCTTTTCGATTCTACATATAAGTGAGACCATGCAGTATTTGTTTTCTGTGGCTGGCTTATTTTGCTTAGCTGAATGCCCTCTAGGTTCTTCCATGTTGTCACAAATGACAGGCTTTCTTTCTTTTTTTGAGGCTGAATAATATTCTATTGTATACACACCACATTTGCATTTTCCATTCATCTATTGACTGGCACATAGGTTGATTCTGTATGTTGACTGTTATGAATAATGCTGCAATGAACATGGGAGTGCAGATATTTCTTTTGCATACTGATTTTATTTACTTTCAATATATACCCAGAAGTGAGATTACTGAATTATAAGGTAGGTGTATTTTTAATTTTTTAAGAATCCTCCATATCGTTTTCCTTATGGCTACCTCAATTTATATTCTAGGGGTTCCCTTTTCCCTTTTCTCCACACCCTCACAACTACTTGGAATCTTTTGTCTTTCTTATGATAGCCATCCTAACAGGTGTGAGGCAATATCTCACTGTGGTTTTGATTTGTATTTTCCCAATGATTAGTAATGTTGGGCATTTTTTCACATATCTGTTGGCCATTTGGATGTCTTTTTTAGAGAAATGTCTATTCAGGACCTTTGGCCGTCAGGCTTGAGGGTGGGGCATTTGCTGGGGAACGACCATCTTCTACCCAGGATTTCCCTGTCTCCTGTTTGTATCAGTGTAATTCAATTTGTCTATTTTTAATTTTTTTGAAGGTGCTTTTAAGGTTATATACAGTAACTGTCCAAACCAATGTCATGGAGCTTTTCTCCAGGTTTTCTTCCAGTAGTTTTAGTTTCAGATCCTACATTCAAGTATTTGATTCATTTTGAGTTGATTTTTTATATATGGGTATGACGAAAGTGTTCCAGTTTATTATTTTAATGCAGATATCCAGTTTTCCCGGCACCATTAATTGAGCAGTGTACTCTTGCCCCAAAATATGTTCTTGGCACTTTTGTCAAATATCAACTGACCCTAAATGCATGGGTTTATTTCGGGGCTCTCTATTCTGTTTCATTGGTCTATATGACGGCTTTTATGCTAATACCATGCTATTTTGATTATTTTAATTTTGTAGTATATTTTGAAATCAGGTATGTGTCGCCTCTAGCTTTGTCCTTTTTACTCAAGATTTCTTTGTATATTTGGGATGTTTGTAGTTTCATGCAGATTTTAGGTTTTTTTTTAATTTCTTTGGAAAATGTCATTGAAATTTTGATATGGATTCCATTGAATCTGTAGATTGCTTTGTATAGTACGGACATTTTAACCATATTAATTCTTCCAATTCTTGAATACTGGATATATTTACATTTATGTATGTCTTCTTCAATTTTTTCATCAATGTTTTATGATTTTTATTGTACAGATCTTTCATTTCCTTGGTTAAATTTGTTCCTAAGTATTTTTTTTTTTTTTTTTTGAGACGGAGTCTCGCTCTGTGGCCGGGGCTGGAGTGCAGTGGCCGGATCTCAGCTCACTGCAAGCTCCGCCTCCCGGGTTCCTGCCATTCTCCTGCCTCAGCCTCCCGAGTAGCTGGGACTACAGGCGCCCACCACCTCACCCGGCTAGATTTTTGTATTTTTTAGTAGAGACGGGGTTTCACCGTTAGCCAGGATGGTCTCCATCTCCTGACCTCGTGATCCGCCCGTCTCGGCCTCTCAAAGTGCCGGAATTACAGGCTTGAGCCACCGCGCCCGGCCTCCTAAGTATTTTTATGCTACTGTAAATGGAATTGTTTTCTTTATTTTTTGGATAGTTTGTTTTTAATGCATGAAAACACAGCTAATTTTCATATGTTGGTTTTGTATCCTATAATTTTACTGAATGCACTTATTAGTTCTAACAGATTTTTGGTGGTGTCCTTAGGGTTTCTATATATAAAATTATGTTGTTTGCAAAAGACACAATTTTACTTCTTTCTTTCCTATTTGAATGACTCTTGCCTTTTTCTTACCTAACTATTCTGCCTAAGACTTTCAGTACTATATTGACTAGAAACGACAAAAGTAGGCTTCCTTGTCTTGTTCCTAATCTCAGAAGCAAAGCTTTCAACTTTCACCAATGAGTATGTTAACTGTGGGTTTGTCATGCAAAGCCTTCATTATGTTGAGGTGCATGTCTTCTACACAGAGTTTGTTGAGATTTTTTTTATTATAGAATATAACGTTGAGTTTGTCAAGTGCCCTTTCTGTATTTATTGAGATGATCATATGATTTTTATACTTTATTCTGCTAATGTGGTGTGTCACAAGAATTGATTTGCATATGTGTAATCATCCTTGCATCCTGAGGTTAAATTTCACTTGATCATGGTATATAATCCTTTAAATTTTGTTTGCTTATATTTTGTTGAGGAGTTGTGCATCTATGCTCATAGGGATACTTGCCTGTAAGTTTTTTCTCTTGTGGTGTTCTTGTCTGGCTTTGGCTTCAGGGTAATGCCGCCTCATAAAATGAGTTTGGAAGTATTCTTTTCTCTTCAATTTTTTGAGAGAGTTTGGGAAAAATTGGCATTTATTATTCTTTAAATGTTTTCTAGATTCACCAGTGAAGCCATCAGGTCCTGGGCTTTTCATTCTTGTGAGATTTTTTATTATTGATTCAATCTCTTGACTCATTATTGGTCTGTTCAGATTTTCTATTTCTTCATTATTCAATTTGTGTAGGTTTTATGCTCCCAGGAATTAATCCATTTCTTCTAGGCTATACAATTTGTTGGCATATAATTATTCATAGCAGTCTCTTATAATACTTTGTATTTTTGTATTACTGTGGTATTAGTTGCAATGTCTCCTCTTCCATTATATTTTATTTTAATATTCTCTTTTTTCAAAAGAAAACTCAGTTTTATTAATCTTTTTAATTGTTTTTCTAGTCCCTAACTATTATTTTCTTCCTTCTGGTAATTTGAGGCTTAATTTGTTCCTTTTGCTTTTAGTTTTTTGAGGTATAAAGTTAAGTTGTTTATCTGAGATCTTTCTATTTTCTTAGTGTAACTATTTATTATCAATATAAACTTCCCTCTCAAAACTGAGTTTTCTGCACTCCGTAAGATTTGGCAGACTGTGTTTCTATTTTTGCTCTTCTTTTTTTGTTTGTTGAACTTATTTTTAAATTTTTTCGTGTAATTTCCTCTTTGACCCATTGGTTGTTCAGGTATGTGAGGTTTAATTTTTGCATATTTGTAAATTTTCTAATTTTATTTTTGTTATTGGTTTTTAGTTTCATATCATTTTGTTTGCAAAAGATACTTGATATAATTTCAATCTTCTTAAATATATTAAAACTTGCTTGCCACCTAAGATATAATCTGTCTGGAAGAATAGTCCATGTGCAATTGAAAAGAATGTGCATTCTGCTGCTGTTGGGTGGAATGTCCCACATATATGCGTGACGTACATTTGGTCCATAATATTGTTCTAGTCTACTGTACCTTATTGATTTTCTGTCAGATTATCTATGTATTATTAAAAATAAGGTACTGAAGTCTTCTACTATTATTATATTGCTGTTCATTTCTCCCTTCATTTCTTATATCTTTGGGTGCTCTGACGTTGGGTGCATAATATATTTACAATTGTTATATCCTCTTGATGGATCTATCCTTTCATCATTATATAATCACCTTATTTGTCTCTTGATAATTTTGACTTAAAGTTTGTTTTTTTCTGATATTAGTAAAGCCACCCCTACTCTGTTTTGGTTGTCATTTTCATGGAGTATCTTTTTTCGTCAATGTGTTCTTAAAGGTAAAGTAGGTTTTATAGGCAGAGTATAGTTATATCTTGCTTTTTATCTATTCAGCCACTGTCTTTTGTCTGGAGAATTTAATTCACTTGCCGCTTAAAGTAATTATAGAGATGTAAGTGCTATTGCTACTTCGTTAATTTTTTCTTACTGTTTTGTCATTCCTTTGTTTCTTTCTTCTGCTGTTGCTGTCTTCTTTTGTGATTTGATGTATTTTTGTAGTGGTGTGCTTTGAGTCCTTTCTCCATCTTTGATGCATCGAATACAGGCTTTTTCCTTGTGGTTACCATGAGGCTTACATAAAACACCTTATAGTTATAGCAGTCTATTTTAAGCTGATAACAACTGAACTCCAACCACATTAAAAAAACAAAACAAAACTCTACATGTCAACTTTTCCTCCCTTCTAATTTTATGTGATTGATGTCACAACTTATATCTTTTTATATTGTGTATCCATTTAGAAACTATTGTGGCTATAGCTATTTTTTATTCTTTAGGTTTTTCAACTTTTATGCTACTGTTAAAGTGATTTATATACCATCATTATAATATCAGATGATTCTAAATTTTACTATATCCTTACCTTTACAGTGAGACTTGTATTTTTAATATGTTTTTATGTTGTTAGTTAGCATTCTTTCCTTTCAATATAAAGAACTCCATTTAGTATTTTTTATAAGATTGTTCACATGGTAATGAACTCCCTCAGCTTTTCTTTATTTTGGAAAACCCTTATTTCTCCTTTATATCTGAAGGAAAATTTGCTGGGTGGAGTATTCTTGGTTGACAATTTCTTTTTCCTTTAGCACTTTGAATATCCCATCCTATTCTCTCCTGTCCTGCAGTTTCTGCTGAGAAATTCACTTATAGTATTATAGAGGTTCCTTTGTGTGTGATGAGCTGCTGTTCTTTTGATGCTTTTGAAATTCTCACTTTGTCTTCGATTTTTGAGAATTTGATTATAATGTTTCTGATTGAAAATCTGTTTATGATACATTTATTTGAGGTTCTTTTGACTTCATAAACTTGGGTGTTCATTTCCTTCTGTAATCCTGGGTAATTTTCTATCATTATGTTTTAAAATCAGCTTTCTTTCCTCTTTTTTTTTTCTGCACTTTTGAAAATTCCGTAGTGTCTATGTTGGTTTGCTTGATGGTGTCCTATAAGTCCCATAGAATTTCTTCACTGTTTTTTATTCTATTTTCCCCCTCTGACTAGGTAATTTTAAATGGCCTGCCTTCAAGCTCACTGATTCTCTTCTTCTTGAGTCTGCAGTTGAACTTCTGGCAAGTTTAGTTCAACCATTAGTTATTCAGCTCCAGAATTTCTGTTTGGTTCTTTTTTATGGTTTCTCTTTTTTGAACTTCTAATTTTATTTATATATTATTTTTCAAATTACATTTAATTGTCTATTTGTATTTTCTTGTAGCTTATGAGCTTCTTAAAAATTATTATTTTTAATTCTTAGTTAGGCAGTTTGTTTTTAAGGTCAGTTACTGGTGCTTTATTTTGTTCCTTCGATTGTGTCATGTTTTCTTGATTATTGGTGATCCTTGTGGTCTTGCATTGGTATCTGTGCATGTAAAGAAGCAGACACCTTTTTCAGTCTTTACAGGGAAAGCCCTTCACTAGTCGTCTCCTATAGATTTTGAGCAGACTGGCTGGGAGGATCTGATGGGCTTGTTGCTGGAGTCTGAGAGTAGGATGGCCTGGTTCCTCAGTCAGTGGGCTGATGGGCTTGGCACCTAGGCCCACAGAGGCTGGCCTGGAAACTGGGTCTGCAAGGACCAGTCTGACTCTGGGGTTTACTGAGGCAGGCCTGGCACTGGGGTCCATGGTAAAGTCAGGTTCTCACTTCACTCTCCTTTCCTTATGCAGGTGGTATCTCTCTCAATACTGCACTGTGTAAGCTTGAGGGAGGAATCTCATGAGTAATGTGAAACTGTTCTTCCTACTCTCCTTAATGTGCCTTTTATTATTTGTTCACTTCCAAGCGCAGTGATCTCTCATGGATCTTTTAATTATTCTGAAGGTATTTTTTTGCAAGGATGATTGTTCAGATTAATGTTTCTGTGAGAAGGCAAGTGCTGGAAACTTTTACTCAGCCATCTTTCTGACATTAGTTTCCCCTAAAGATTATTAAGATAATAAAACAGTAAAACAACCCAGAACACAAATGGAATACATGACATCAGGACATGTCCCTATTCCTCACCTCACATAACCATTATACTTCTTATAATTCGCAGGATTCTACAGCTTATTTTATCAAAATATAGAGAAGGGTTTTCAAAAACAAGCTTTCTTGAAGAATGATATTTTCATCCAGTTGATTAGTTACTATTACAAAGGTAATCATGTACCATTATAATAAAGAGATATGAGAGTCACCACCTTAGTCAAGTGATAATATGTGGCAACATCAATAGTGGAACAACCTGACATTAAAAGTCCCTGGTTGTAAAGCAGCACAAAACACTTATAAGAACTGAAGATTGTTCTTACCGAAATCTTTTACATAAATCTAAGCACAAGGAAACACAAATACAGCATGTGGGATGCTCTACAATGCAACCTACTTGGATACTTGGACTGTTTTTAAAAAGTTAATGTTATTAAAAATACACAGATTAAAAGTTCAATGAATAATATTCTAGATTAAAACAGACTAAAGGCAAATATAATCAACCCAAAGAGTAAATATTGATTAGTTTCTGAGCTTAAAATAAGTGGCTATACTTAATATTTTTTCTTCAGGCAAATGAAAATTATGCAAGATTATGTATTAAATGGTATTAATGAATTAATAATTTTTAATATGTGGAAAAATTATCTTTTGGTAAATAAATGTTTTTATCCTTAGCATATATACATATATTGAAATATGTAGTGTAATGTTATGTTTATCATTTACTTTCATATGGTGCAGGAAAAAATGTACCTAGACATATAGAGATAAACATATACATAAGCAAATATGGCAAAAAATTAACAGTTGGTGAATTATCCTCTCCAATTCTATGCTTAAAGCTATATCATGCAAAGCTCTCAATGAAAAATATTAATTAATGTTAGAGTAACCATCTAACAGGTGATTCTATGCATAGCCATGCTACATTTCACTCCCACATTTTAAAAATAATAAAATGATAATAAACTGTGTTAAAATATAATGAGGAAAATATATAACAATTTGGTATTTTGTTATTATATAAATTCACTCAGGCTGCTAGTACTTTAAATACTGGAACATGTGTGGGTTCTGGGAGACATTTATATTCTTGTAGGCTCATAAAGTTCCAGCTGGTAAGTCATGAAGACCATAGGAGGCAGCCAAGATTGGTCTCCTTAATGGCAAATGTTCACGTGCTCCGCCTCAGACAGAGAAGGAAAGTGAGTCCCGTGTCCCTTAACTTCTCTGGGATGAGGGAGATCAGCAGATATTCTCCAAACCAAAAGAGGTCAAAGGTGCCCTTCCTCTCCACAACACCTGCGAACCACGGGTCCAGATCTCTGCTGCTAGCCTTTAGGCTTACTGCTTTTCCAGAGGGGAATGGGGTCTTGGAGGTCCACTCTCTTTCCTCTTCTTTTCCTCTAAGACACTCACTGTGGGAGCTGGAGGATTCTCACAATCGGCTCATGAATGGCTGTTGATCAGATTGAAGCTTAGAAGGGAGGATCATTGCAGTGATGCATAAATGGACAACCTACTGGAGCCCCACAGTCACCCTACAGCCATTGCCCTGAAACCCAACTCCCCTCAAGAAGAGTGTGCTCTCAAATACCCCAACAATTGGTGTGGGTCTGAACTTATGCTGCCCTATATGTGTGTCATTTCTGCAACATTCCCACCCTGCACACATATTGTATAGCTTGTATCTATAGAATGCTTTAAGTGCATTAAATTCATCTCTCTAGTGCAGATCCCTGGGGATCATCAGGTTAAGGAATCAGAGTCTAAGAATTAGACTCCAGCCCCCTGATATTCTCTAAAACAAAATGAAACAGAAGTGCCCACAATGTTAGAGTACTGGACAGTGATTTCCAGGAGCACCTTCCTATGAATTCCAACTGAATATAAACAAATTGCAGTTTCATCATCTTACAAAACCTTCAGACAAATGGCTGTTTATTTCTTAGATTAATCTGATTGATTACACTCATCCCATTTTAGAAACAGGAAACTAAATATCACATCCAAAAATCCACCCTCCTTTCCCAGCACTCACACATGGTAATACCAGAAAGCCAGGAAGATATGGATCACAGTTGCCTTCAAAGCTTTGAGAAATCTGTGGAAATTCATAGCCATGGTTTCCAGATCATATTTTTAACCTGATTCTGAGAACTTCAAGTCACTGCTATTCAGAAGAGTGTGGGAACAAAAACACTTCTAACTTTCTAAACTTGGAAAAGTTTTTTTTTTTTAAATAATCCAACTTTCTTCTAGCTTGGAAGGGCCTAATTTACATAAATCCCCTCACCCCCACCTTACCTCTGACAGTGGAATTCTAAACAAAGCAATCAAGCTGGCAGATGAGTCAGATTTGCTTATTGTATTGTATGCACGCCTGTTAAAGAATGGTACTAGCTCTCTCTTGTTATTTATTGGTGTCAAGAGGTACAATTTTAAAATTCTGCTCTTTAATTTTTTTTTCTCTCCTATGACAGGCAGATTGCTTCCCCCTACACCTCCTTGAGTGCTTGCTAAATATTTGAGCATTAAGAAACCTTAATTTCTCCTCTTAAAACTAACTAGAAACATTTGTTTTGGTTTAACTTTTTAGACAAAGAGAACCCTTTGATTTGGGGGCTTTCAGGTTTTAGAATAAAATGATTTTTGGTAAATTAACTGCTTAAATTACTATTATTATGCTCATAAAAGCTGCTAAAAATAATCAGTTCATAGGGCAAAAAAATTCATATATATATTTTGTTCCTGACAGATATTTCAGAAATTTGGCCTATAATAGATGTTAGTTTTTTTTAACTTGTAACAGAATTAAATTACCAAGAAAATGACTGTTGCATCTATAAATCTTTAATAGCACTGGTATTTACATAAGTTGGGCTTTTCGGACACAAAATGATAAATGCCCAAAGACAATTTGAACCATATCTGTCTGCTTTTGTTTCTGATCCAACTCAAGAAATGTAGGTAGGCAATAACAAACACCACATTACAAATTGCTTTGCTTTTACTCTTAGGTATTTTTTGTTTT
This sequence comes from Colobus angolensis palliatus, assembly GCF_000951035.1. Lineage (NCBI taxonomy): Eukaryota > Metazoa > Chordata > Mammalia > Primates > Cercopithecidae > Colobus > Colobus angolensis. Next base: position 535,309 of record NW_012121343.1, read on the forward strand.
GTTGAGCAAATATGTCCACTGGATATTGGCTATCCCCTATCTCTTCTCAGTCCCCATTAGAGCAGGAGCTATTTGAACATGAGAAATAGAGCTCTTCCAGATAACAAATCTTTGCTCATATTTTCAAGCATGGAGGCAAACATTGGCAGCAAACATGAACAGCAATGAAAAAAAGTCATTTGAAATGTATTTTTCCTCTCTTTAGAATCAACAGCACATTGGTTGGTGCAGTCACCACAGCAAAGAAGTGCATCTTGGTGACTAATGCAGATGAACTTGACCCTGAAAAGGCTTCCCAGAGGTTGTTCTCCTCTATCTCCCACTTCTGGAAGTAGAGTGGCCCACATGCTTTTCCTTTTCAAAACATCAGCTATCTGCCTTTTCCTGTTAAATATACAAAAAACAAGACAACAAAACCTTGCTTTATACTTTGTGTCAACAATTCCTAATCCGGAGATTGAAGAAACTCTAATATCCTATTACCTTAATTCCATTTCTGACAGTTCTAGACATTTCCTTCCTGTCTACTGAGTAGAAACATAAACTTGGGCTATATGACACTCTAAAATTATCTTTTCAAGAAACATTCAACAGTCTAAGTTAAATGTGATTTTTTTTGAATTATTAAAGATTTGCCTTATATTTGAACATTTTATAGCTTATAAAAATTATTTTGTATAGAATCTCATCTGACTCGACTATCAGCCTCCCAAGAAGGGCAGAAGAGATATTGTCTCCAAGTGCAAATAAAGAACCTGAGGCTCTGAGAAGTTCAATAACTTACCTCAAGAAAGTAACCATGTCAATTCAGAGTCAAGACTAGTATTGTCTCATCTGATTCCCAATTTTGTGCTGTCCACTCCAGTAAATTGTCTTTCTTTCTCCATTGCATTTGGTGTTAATTTCCCTTGCACCTTCTGAAACTTCTTTCACTTCAGATAGAAAAAACTGGAGCAGAATATGGTGGATTTTTTTTGTTTCTTGTTTTTTGTTTTTGAGACTGGATCTCATTGTGTCACCCAGGTTGGAGTAAAGTGGCCCAATCACAGCTCACTGCAGCCTCAACCTGCTGGGCTCAAGTGATCCTCCTGCCTCAGCCTCCCAAGTAGCTGAGACCACAGGCCAGTGCCACCATGCCCAGGTAATTTTTTGTAAAGATGAGTTCTCCCTGTGTTTCCCAAGCTGTTCTCAAACTCCTGGGCTCAAGCAATCCTCTCACATCAGCTTCCCAAAGTACTGGGATTACAGGTGAGAGCCACCACGCCCAGCCTAGTGGTTTTACATAAAGTGTATTTATGTATAAGAATTAACATACTTCTGAATGATGACTTTATATTTTAGTACGTCAGTGGTAATGTAGATGTAATTTGAAAACCATGATGCCTGTAGATATTTTTCTAACTTAATTACATAATATTAGTCCTTGAGTGATCAACAATTCCTAAATTTTATTTGTTGTTGTTTTATTTATAAATAGTGTTGGTGTTGATATGAATGGCAATATCAGGAGAATGCAAGAGCTGACAATGAGAGGGCTAGTTTTGATATAGTTTTATCATATGTGATTAGAAAACATATATGTGACTAGTGATGCTTTTCTGAAGTTTTACGTTTTTACATAGTCCCCTTGCAATGCCCTACAAAGAGAAGAGATCCTTTAACGAAATGGAGATTCATCCTGTACCTTCGCAGCTGCCTTTCCATTTGGTGTGCAGTCAACTGTGTGTTTAATACAAATATTGCTTCAGGATTTCCATAGCAGATAAGAAGGCTGCTGATGTCAGAATACAGTACAGAGAGAATCTGCACACAGGTAGCCCTGTGAAATTTAGCTTGGTGAATAATTACCGTGATGATCATAATTAATAATTATCTTGTGCCAGTGGAGAATTGTACTAATTGGTAATCTCTTCTCTTAAAAGTCCTAATATTTTATTTCTGCTTATTGCTAACTATCAAGTGGAATGCTAATGGAAGTGTGGATGACTGGTATTGTAATAATTATAACTGTAATCACATTCAGCAGCTAACCTCTAATTAAAATAAATCAGATGATGTAGCAAATTGGCTACGTAGACTTGTGTTTCCAATAATATATCTTATTGAGAAAAATTATTTTTTTCCCACAGAAAAGCTTTGAAGATCAGATTAAAAATTATGTGGATGTGTTGTATTTCTAAGGAGATGTTTTCTGTGGTAATAAGTAGGTTAATTGCATATTCATCAGGTGGTGGAGTTTCAGGACAAACACAAGTTAGCATGTAAGAAGTACGACTGTTTCTAATGGAATTATAATATTGTTATCTTGCATTTAAATATATGCAGGTCACTCTTGGATATTCAGTCAGTAATGAATATATGTACACAAACTTCAAATTTCTTGGCTGAATTCTGAAAAGCAATCAGGTTAAACTATTCCTGTGATTTTTAAAATTTTGAATCGTGTGATTAGGGGATAATCATGTTTTCTTTATTTCTGAGCATTTTCCAAAAAGAGTCTAAAATTAAAAATGATATATGTCATATACATGTGCATATATGTATGTCTCTGTGTGTATGTGTGTGTGTGTGTGTATATATATATATACACATGGATGGATGGATGGATGAATGGATGGGTGGGTGGATGGCTACATTTCCCAAATATCAGTTCAAGTTATCTTGGACTGATCACTATTATCATTCACCATCAATAAAGACAAGAAATCTGACAATAACTGCATATATTCCTATCTTCATGTGGATGGAAATGGAGGACAGGGAAAATCTCCTGAAATGACAAATGCGAGTAATAACTAAATATTTTAAGAAACATTTTATGCTGCTCTCTAATCTTCCCTCTCCCTGCTACAGAGCCCATTTTCATTCATTTGGTCAGAAAATTTTTTGTGGAAAGTGCCGCATGGTAAATATTTAGGCTTTGTGGGTCATACAGTCTCTATCACAACTACTCAACTCTGCCATATAGAGAAAGCATCCATAAGCGATATGTAAAGGACTATGTGGCTGCTGTTCTGGTGCGGTGGCTCATGCTTGTAATCCCAGCACTTTGGGAGACCGGGGTGGGTAGATCACTTGAGCCCAGGAGTTTGAGACCAGCCTAGGCAACATGGCAAAACCTCATCTCTACTAAAAATACAAAAATTATCTGGGTGTGGTGGTATGTGCCTGTTGCTCCAGCTACTCGGGGGTGCTGAGGCAGGAGGGTCACCTGAGCCTTGGGAGTTCAAGGCTGCAGTGAGCCATAACTGCACCACTGCACTCTAGCCTGGGTGACAGAGTGAGAACCAGTCAAAAAACAAACAAACAAAAAAAAAGAATATATGGCTGTGTTTTATTAAATCTTTATTCATAAAAATGAATATCTTTAAGAAAGGAAGATATAAACAGCTATTGCATAAGATTTCATGAAGATGTTGCCATTTGAAGATTTTCAGTCATAGTTATATCAAAGACAAAGAGCTACAAAAATGAGGGCATATTTGAGACCCAGTGAGTGTCCTGGGAGAACACTAGTTAATAAGAATCAATGACGATGAGCCTGGAAAGTTAATTCGGACTGAATTGTGGATGCTCTCAATCTCCGTATTGAAGACTTTAAACTTTACCTAGAGTGACTGGTGTGTTTCTAAGCATTAAAGACAGTGATTTGATCTGAGTATCAGAAGAATGAGTGTGGGGAGAGTATGGAAAGTAGATTCGGAGGGGAGCTTTGTGGGACCACAGGTTAAAACTACAATTCAGAGTGTAATATAATAGCCTTATAAAATACAATGAGGGCCTGAGGTCACTTGCTGTCCAGGGTTATGGAGAAAAAGATGGCTTCTAGAGGCTTCGTCTAGAAGGGGGTTAGAAGATCTTGGCCTAAAGCAACTCATCTTGCTGTAATCACAGTCTATCTAATGCTTACACTTGAGTTCAGCTGTCTTATCACACTTATTGTTAGCTTTCAACGAAAGAAAATGAGGAACGAGTAAGTGATGACAAACAGCTCTTAGAGACAGGTGCAAAGCTTATGTACTTTCTTTCCCAAGTCTGAGTGGGAGCAGGAGAAGAGGGTCACAAAAGCTAGTAAATGCTATCCATTTTTAATATGTTTGCTTCCTTTCTAAATGGGCCTGAGTTCATCTTCACTGCCTTTCCTTTTCTAAAAAGAAAAGAAAAACAAAACAAAACAAAACAAAAAAAACCAAGCTTAAAAAAATGTTTCCTTGATGTTCTTGCCTGTCGAGGTGAAAGCCACATGATCTGGGGTCATTGGATTCTAGGATTAGTTTAAAGAAGGACCCTGGCACCTGGACTTGTAGCACTGCAATCTAAAATGTCTACAGGTTTAAGTGATTTCTGAGTTCTAGAAATACGATAAAGATGGCTGAGATTCATTTATTAAATGTATCACTCCAAAAAGTAACCCAGTGGAATGATAAAATATGGAAAACTATTTCAGCGATACAATGTTTAACTTCAACAAATTTGAATTCAGGTATTGTGTAGTAATCACATCTATTCACATTATCAGATTATTTTTACTTATCTACTTTTCTCTGGGAGCCAAAAAACCAAGTGTTACATGAACATGAAAAATTTGCCAAAATGGATGTAATTCTACAACGACATGAGGAAATTCACCCCCATATACAGACATGCATGAATGTTCATACAAATTCTATTTGTTAAAGAGAAAAATTAGAAACTACCTACTTTTTAATCAACAGGATAACAAAGAAACAAAATGGAACAATATGTAGTAGCTGACAGAAATGAAACAGACACATATAAACATGGCTAAATCTCAAAAAGCATAGCATTAACTAAAGTAAGACAAATTACACAATGGCATATTTTATTTGACACCATTTATAAATAACTTTCAAGACACAGCAACAATATATTGTCCAGACATACAGATTAAAATGTATGTAAATTATTTAAAATTTATTAAAGTAATTGTCTTTGGAATGAGAGATGGTAATGAAACTATTGAGGACTTCAACTTCATCTGTAATATTTTATAACTTTTTATTCTACAAAGATTTGAAGGAAATGTTAAAAATTAGCAGATCTGTGTGGGATTATTCTTTGATCACAGTCAGATTTCTTGGAGGCAAGAAATACATTTTCAATCATTTTAAAAATAGTTATGTTTTAAGGGCATACAAGTTTATTTCAAGCTAATTTTTGTCACATATATTTTCTTTGTATTTATTCAGTTTGTGACATTACGTTCGCACATTTTACTTAAATATTACTGATTAAATAGCAATTTTTTTCAATTACATGCTGTTTTTCAATTAAAGCTTCTATATAATGAGAAACTTTTAAGATCAAATTTTGACCAGCAGTATTTACCTAGAAACTTGCATTTTGACTCAGTAATATGTACAGTGCTTTGGAATCGATGGAGGTGATGGTTCACCAATAAAATCAAGGTATATTTTGCATCTAACTGAAAAACACACACCAGAGCTAGGAGAGTAAATGAAAAGGCTGAGTATATCTAAAGCACAAGCCAAAGAAAATCACTAAAGCACTAACATCTGTGAAAAAGTTTTATATATATATATATATAAACATATATATGTTTACATATATGCTGTGTGTGTGTGTAGGGGAATGGGGAATATGATACATACGAGGGGACATCAAAAAGTTTGTGGAAAAAATGAATTAAAAGGTAAAAATAAAAAATATAAACCTTATTTCTCAACATGAACTCTCTCAAGTTCAAGACATTTTGGTATGCAATGATATCAGCTGTTTAGTCCATCCCTGAAGATCTGAGGGTCTTGGGAATTTAATCATGTCAATGCAACCTTTTTTACATTATTAATGGAAGAAAAATGGGTGCCCTTTAAAAAAAACTTTTAAGAATAAGAAACATCAACAACAATAAAACCAGAAGGAGCCAAATCTCATAGTCTTATAGCAGACTAAAGCCTAACGCTTTCCTGTTGAAACGCTCACAAAATTGCCCCTGTTTATAAGAGGAATGAGAAGGGATTTTCATGGTGGAAGACTCCCTAGTGAAGCTTTCCTGGACATTTTTCTGCTAAAGCTTTGGTTAACTTCCCCAAAGCACTCTCATAATAAACACATCTTATCATTCTTTGGCTTTCCATAAAGTCAACAAGCAAAATGGCTTGAGCATCCCAGAAAACTGTTGCCATGACCTTTGTCCTTGACTGGTCTGCTTTTGCTTTGACTGGACCACTTTCCACCTCTTGGTAGCCATTGTTTTGATTCTGTTTTGTCTTCAGGATTATACTGGTAAAGCCACATTTCATCTCCTTACAATTCTTCAGAGAAATGCTTCGGGATCTTGATTGTACTTGTTTCAAATTTCCACTAAAAATTCTGCTCTTATCTGCAGCTGATCTGGGTACAGTTGAGTCGAAAGTTACCTCAACTTTAATTTTTCTGTTAGAAATGTGTAAGCCAAACTAACTGAGATATCTGTAGTGCTGACTATTGTTTCTGCTGTTAGTCACCCATCTTGTTCAATTAGTTCACAAACAAGGGTAGGCACAGTGGCTCATGCCTGTAATCTCAGCACTTTGGGAGGCCACGGCAGAAGGATTGCTTGAGCCCAGGAGTTCAAAACCAGCCTGGGCAACATAGCGAGACCTTGGCTCTATGAATTTGTTTTTTTGAAAACTTAGCTGGTTGTGGTGGTATGCAACTGTAGTCTCAGCTACTTGGGAGACTTAGGTGGGAGGATCTTTTGAGCCAAGGAGGTTGAGGCTGAAGTGAGCCATGATCATGCTACTGCACTCCAGTCTGGGTGAGTGAGTAAGACCTGATCGCCAAAAAAAAAAAAAAAAAAAAAAAAAAAAAAAAAAAAAAAAAAAAATTAAGAATACAAACAAGATTAATTTTTTTCTGGCAAATTAATGTGGATGTCATCTTCAACATCATCTTGTCCCTTCTTAAAACAAGTTATCCATTTGTGAACTATTGATTTCATTAAGCCTTTGTCTCCATAAACTTAATAAAACATCAGTGATTTCAGCATTCTTCCACCCAAGCTTTACCATAAATTTGATGTTTGTTCTTGCTTCAATTTTGGCAGAATTCATGTTGCTCTGACAGGGCTCTTTTTAAACTGATGTTTTATCCTTCTTAGTGTCTCAAAGTAGATTCTGTTCAGACATGCTGTAACAAGTTAGTATGAGTTTATTTTGGTGCAAAAAATTGGAATTTATGCACAGATTTTTTTCATAATACGCACTTTCCATGTACATTTTGAAGGCCCACATACATATACACATAGACATACATATTTGGAAAAAATTAGAACACTATTTGACTTCTTTATACATATTTTACTATTTAGATTTTTTAAAATTTGACATCATATGATTGGTTATTTTCTATAATGTTTTCAGTGTTTTGGGCATCTTAATCTAGTTCTGCACATGCTTTTTATCTGTTCAAGTTTACATAGGGAGAGACTCTTCTGGACTTTTCCAGATCTCTTTGCAAAATGGTCTTTTATCAGGGATCAACTAGCTCTGTTTCATATAAACTTGAACTTTTCAGAGTCCAAAGTGAGTACAGGAACATGGGGCAGGCTGTACTCATAGACTCCACAGAAATGACCTCTAATTCACAAAGCGGAAGGAAGGTCTGCTCCCCAAAACCAAGGGGGTTGTGGGAATGATGAACACAGGCCAGTCGGCCCGTGCAGATGCCAATCAAAAGGCAAAAAGCGCTCTTCACCAAACGCTGCAACCTGGGAGAACAGCAGACGCTTGAGAGGTTTGACTCCAGCACGTCTGTTTTCCACTTTGCCTGAGATCTCACGGAGGCTGCTCTTTGTTTTTCCCTTGGAGATCATGCAGGAATCAACTGCCAAGCATGCCTTACACCTCCATGCCATCTAATTATAGCCTGTAACTCTCCGGAGTGCTGACAGTGCTGAGCTATTGACTCTTGACACTCTCTAAAGCTCTTAATTATCTTTTCACATAAGCCCCTTTCAGACCTGTCAACTTCTTTGTATTGTTTATGGAGGAAAAAAAGTAGCATATTAAGATTTCAGGTCTGTGCACTCAGAGGCAAACTTGCAGTTACACTTGTGAGTGTTCTTGAAGGTCTGTGCACTCACACACACACACACAGACAAGTGAAAAGTGTGGAATACACCTGCTGGATGACAGTTCAGATGCCAATTTGCCATAGGGATAAGTAAACTTAATCAGGCAAAATAAAATCAACCCAAACCTCAATTCATATATTTGAAGTCATTTTAACCTTTTACAAAATTCAAATATATAGGGATATAGATATAGGTATACACAGACACACATTACAATGACTGAAAATGTTTTTTAAAATTTATTCAAAACCTTACAAAGTTTTTTAGCTCATCATGGAATCAGGGAATTTCAAAAGGATACCAATGCTTTACACTCTCTTAGAAATTATTATTATATAACTCAAATGTTTAAGTACTTAAAATATGCACGTATATTTTTTCTTATTAAATATTCAAAACCTCTGAAAGACACAGACATTTGGGCATTACTGCTAACTGTGAATATTTCAAATAAAGTGTAGCTCAAAGATCTAGTGATGTGACCAAAGTCCTCTAATAAATAGCGAAATAAAACTACATTTTGGCTGGGTGCAGTGGCTCATGTCTGTAATCTCAGCACTTTCGGAGGGCGAGGCAGGTGGATCATTGGAGGTCAGGAATTTGAGACCAGCCTGGCCAACATGGTGAAACCCCATCTCTACTAAAAATATAAAAATTAGCCAGGCATGGTGGTCATGCCTGTAATCCCAGCTACTCAGGAGGTTAAGGCAGGAGAATTGCTTGAACCTGGGAGGGTGAGGTTGCAGTGAGCTGAGATTGCGCCACTGCACTCCAGCCTGGGTGACAGAGCGAGACTCTGTCTCAAAAAATATATAATAATAATAAAAACTACATTTTGGCTGCTTTGTCTATTGAGTAGCCATTCTTAATTTCCTTTTCTTTCTTAATAAACTTGCTTTCTAAGAAAACAAACAAACAAAAAAACCTACATTTCAACTTAAAAGAGTTTATATCCTAAAGTTAGCATGTATTGCAAAAATTGTAATTAATTAAAATAACCATTGAAAAATCTATTCTATATCATCCATAAAATAGAATGCACAGATGCATTGTGCACCAGTTATTTGGCTGGTGTTGTCTTGGATGTTGCTGCCGCTGCTATTTGTTTCTCTTACCGCTGGAATCAGCTTCTGCCTCCTTGGCAGAGAATTCTGTAATGTTGTTGGTTGGCATTTAGGTACCATGTTGAATAGGAAACATATCTGAAAACCCCAGAATCCCTGTCCAAATGTGGGGATGCTCAATGAGAGGTAACAGGAAATGAGGCCGTTTTGAAAGGTCAGGGATTTACATTCCATAAAGCACCCTCCCTCCGGGGCATACCATCACCCACCAGCATCATTGGAATTATTCCATTCCCCTAACTTTCTTGCTATTTCTTTGCTGACGTGTACGATTGAAGTCAAGTAAGTTAAATAGACATATCATGACCCTCTGCCAAATGAGGCTTTGGACCCTGATTTCAGCCCTTTCCTCATATGCTCTTTCATTCATCTCTAACTTGCTGAGCTGTGGAAGCAAATGGAATAAAGCCTGGCACTGAAAGAACACAAGCCTGGGCAACATAGTGAGACTCCATCTCTACAAAAAAATTAATTAAAAACAAATTAGGGGACCGGGTGTGACAGCTCATGCCTGTAATCGAGAACTTTGAGAGGCCGAGGTGGGCGGATCACGAGGTCAGGAGATCGAGACCATCCTGGCTAACACGGTGAAACCCCATCTCTACTAAAAATACAAAAAATTAGACGGGCAAGGTGGCGGGCACCTGTAGTCCCAGCTACTAAGGAAGCTGAGGCAGGAGAATGGGTGAACCTGGGAGGTGGAGTTTGTAGTGAGCCGAGATTGCGCAACTGCACTCCAGCCTGGGTGACAGAGCGAGACTCCATCTCAAAAAAAGAAAAAAAAAAAATAGCCTGGCATGGTGGTGCACACCTGCAGTCCCAGCTACTCAGGATTCTGAGGTGGGAGGTGAGGTGACCTGCCTGAGCCCAGGAGGTAAACGCTGTAGTGAACTGTGATGGCCCCACCTTACTCCAGCCTGGGCAACAAGGTGAGATCCTGTCTCACAAACATAAAATAAAATAATAGAATAAAAGAACACAGACTTCTTGGTTTTCCTTATGGAACAGAAAAATAGTGAAACTGCCCATGTTCAGCAATGAACCTACCAAATGCTTCAGGCCTAAAAGTAAAACTGAGAACAGGAGGGCAAAAAGATACCAGTGACCATGAAATGGGAAAGAAACATTCATTTACAACTCAGGATGATGCTTATTTAATTGAGAGAGACAGAAGGGATCATCTTTCATTGGATGGTTTATACCCCAGACACGATGTGAATGAAGAGCAAGGAGCCTTAGCTGAGATAGCAATGTGAGTAACACACCTAGAATAAAGTCCTGGCCCTTACCTAAATTGTGGTACTTTGTCCTAAGATAGTGAGGGGTGCCCAGCAGGCCCAGGTGTAAGCAAATCTCAGATTCAACCATGTGCAGTTAAACAAATTCTCTAACTCCTTGGGTATCAGTGTTCTAATCTGTAAACTTAGAGTCATGATACTTAGTTCACAAAGTTGCTGCAAAGATCAAAGTTAGAAATATGTACAAAGTATCTGCAACACGAGGTTTGGCATTCAAGTCTTATCTTTCACCAAAATCTTGCAGGGGCAAAAGGGACACAGAAATTCACAATAAAGAGACGAAACTATCAACTGCATCAGCTCTAATCTCACAATTGCATTTAATAATGATTGAGAATAAAATTTATCAACATAATAATGACTGTAATTGCTTAGATAGTATATTATAATGGGATTAAAATTATAAGAATTTTAAGAATAAGATAAAATTATAAGATTTTTTGTGCTGCTTACATATGAAAGACATCTATCAAAAAAAGAAACCATCATATTTCAAGAAGCAGCATAAGACTGAATTATCAATTCTCTCATTTGTAACTTCGTTGTAGAACCAATTTCCAGACATTCTTTTCTTTTTTTTTTTCTTTTAAGAAATGCCATTTCTTAGCATGAAAAGACTTGTAGGTTGAAAATCTGAAAAGTTTAATATAGAAGCAGTGGGTGATAGTTCCACTGCATAAAAGCAAAACCAGGACTGTAAGATGGATATGAGTGTGCTCATGATCTGGTGGAAGACCACCAATATGTTTTATTTCTCAGTCTAACTTTTGCACATCCCTGCAGGTTTCTCCTTCTTCTAATAGCAATAATGCAGAGTGGACTCCAAGGAGGAAAGCTGCACTATAACTGCCTTGAAAAATTCACTATGAGGTAGAATTTTATAGTCTGGGTTAGAAAAGAAGAGGAGGCCTCCAGGCAGGAGGCGGTAATAGGGAGGTAAAGAAGAGAGGTAGCAAAGCTCAAAAGATCAAAGGGCTGAGCAGAACATAGAAAGCTCAGCCTTAGTTTACATCTACCACTCAGACGTTAGCTCCAACTCAATCTCATTGGATATTAAATGAAACATTTTCCAGAGCCACTTCCTAGCAGGGGTACAGCATCTCCAATAGTCCCACCTTCCACAAGCTGCTTTCATATGACATCAGGTAATTGGGCTTTATTGGACATTTGATATAGAAAGATATAAGAGAATATATGTGATATTCAGAATAAGTGAGAAGACCAAATGTACCAGTTAGGATGATTATCAACATTGGTAAATGCTGGCTAGTCTTCATTTCACAAGTAAGCTGTGTTAAAAATAATTTTGTAAATCAATGTCTAAGAACTTAGAATATATTTTTCTCATAGACACTAAATCACCAGTAATTGTCATTTTTGAGACTAGTCTCCACAGTCTATTTTACCCGCATTCTAACAAACATGTTTTGCAATGTGCATGGTAGAGGGGACAGTATAAGGAAATGGAACACGAAAATAGCTTTGGCTTAATTCAAATTTTTCGTTAGAACTTATTACAAGATAAGTCAAACTTGTTAAATTGCACATTTTAAGCTTGTGCAGTTTACTGTATGTCAATTAAAATTCAGTGAAGCTATTTTTTTTTTAAGTCCAAGAAGAGTTAAAGGAGCTCTTTCTTTTTCCTGTCTTAGGCATCACATAATAAGAGAGAAGACAGTAAATTTCAGTTTCTCTTATCAGTGCTGAAGCTAAACTAAATGAAAGTTTCAGAGGTCTTTGTGAGCTGACCTCAAATCAAAATAGAATTTAAATTGTCATCTTTATCTAAAAACATGGTCTTATCTACAATCAACATATTTGCCAATGAATTAGGCTTATTCAGAATTTGAGAATTGGCTCTATCTGTTTATCAACAATTATCTCCTTTAATTTGTGTACTAACCTGTGTTAATTGTAGAACAATCAGAAAATAACAATGTGCAGACAAAAATCACATTAAATCCTATCCCTGGAGATATTCTTACCATCAACTTTTGATTTCTTAAATTCTGCTTAAAGGCTATGGATACAAATTATCTGAAGTGGTACAAAAATAAAAAATAATATATATTTGGCTTTAGAAATTCCCTTGGATTTAATTTTTATATATTGGGAAATCATTCACCTATCAAATTACTACTATCTTCCTGCCTTGAAAAAGTAATTATTTCATTATAAAGGACTGCTTCACCAGCTCCTTATGAACTAGAATAAGTAGTAAGATTTATGCCCTTATTATTAATTCACATAAATTAGATACAGTTGCAATATGATGATTTTCTCAATTCAGAATTTACTTCCTACATTCATACTGATAGGTAGGTATAACACCACAAAGATCCCATCCCTGCCCCACTCATCACAGACACACACTTAAACAGGATATCGTGCAGTCTAGCTTGTTAACATTGCACTACTTGTGACATTAAAAAGGGATCACTGAATTCTGATTATGCTTTTTATTTACAGAAAATATAAATATTTGGAAGTAAGTTTTATCAATATTACTTCAAGAAGTTGCTGCCATGATTTTTAAAAAATTTTCTGATGCCTAAGAATGGTGGTAGTAATAAAGCAAAATATAACAAATGGTCTGTTTTTCCTTTCACTTCATTTTGGCTTCCATTATTGTCTTTTCCTTGCCTTATTCATTTCTTTGTCCTCATTATTTTCTCTTTCCTTACCTTCACAAGAACACAGCCCATTAGCAAAAACCCCTGATGCTTCACATATTCAATTACATGGTCTTTCTGACTCTTGCCTCTAATTCACCACCAACAACAACTTTTATTGCAAAGCATACTCTAATTTTACTTTTGTTCATCTCACAGAATAAACAAGTTTGGAAAACACTGGTATGGATTCTACCAGGGAAAGAGTATTTGCGAATTAGAAAGCATGGTCTCTGAGATCGAACACACTTGGGTTGTAATCCCAACTCTTTCATTAACTAATTAGGTGACTCAGTTAATAGCTTAAAAACACTGATGCTCATCTATAAAATACTATGAAAATGTATACTTCATAGGCTTCTTCTTCCATCTATCATTCATAGAAACAGAAGTAGAATCAAAACCTAAAATCACAATCTCTCAGAAGGATTTTTCCTTTGACCTACAGCAGTCCCAGAACTTCAGGGTAAATTACTTATCTTCTCATCTGTAGGCTGCTCTTCTCTTGCTGTCTCCTACCTTTTCTGCTGTCTCTACTATGTCCTCAGCTCCAGCGTGTATCTCCTGCCGTGACTCACTCGAGATACCAGTATCCCAGCCAGAAGGTCTGGTTTGATCTAGAGCAAATGCAGAGAACCAGAATCAAACAGTAGGATACAAATCTAGACTCTGCCACTTACTATCAAACTTTAGCAAGTGATATAGTTTGGAGGTTTGTCCCTTCCAAATCTCATGTTGAAATGTGATTCCCGGCCGGGCGCGGTGGCTCAAGCCTGTAATCCCAGCACTTTGGGAGGCCGAGACGGGTGGATCACGAGGTCAGGAGATCGAGACCATCCTGAGCTACACGGTGAAACCCCGTCTCTACTAAAAAAAATACAAAAAACTAGCCGGGCGAGATGGCGGGCGCCTGTAGTCCCAGCTACTGGGGAGGCTGAGGCAGGAAAATGGCGTAAACCCGGGAGGCGGAGCTTGCAGTGAGCCGAGATCGCGCCACTGCACTCCAGCCTGGGCGACAGAGCTAGACTCTGTCTCCAAAAAAAAAAAAAAAAAAAAAAGAAATAAGAAATGTGATTCCCAATGCTGGAGGGAGGTCCCAATGGGAGGTGATTGGGTTATGAGGGCAGATCACTCATAAATCATTTAACATCATCCCCTTGGTAATAAGTGAGTTTTTGCTCCGTTAGTTCACAAGAGATCTGGCTGTTTAAAAGCCTGGGACCTCCTCATTCCTCACTCTCTTGCTCCTACTCTCACCATGTAATGCATCTGCTCCCCGTTCACTTTCTGCCATGACTGTAAGCTTCCTGAGCCTCTTACCAGAAGCATGCTGGCACCATGATTCCTATGTGCTCTGCAGAATCCTGAGCCAATTAAACTTCTTTTTAAATTACCCAGTTTCAAGTACTCCTTTGCAGCAGCACACATACACTAATACAGAAAATTCATACCGAGAAGTGGGATGTTGCTATAAAGATACCTGAAAATGTGGAAGCAGATTTTGAACTGGGTAATGAGAAAAGGTTGGAAGAGTTTGAAGGGCTCAAAAGAAGACAGGAAGATGAGGGAAAGTTTGTCACTTCTTAGAGACTTGTTAAGTGGTTGTGACTGAAATGCTGATGGAAATTTGGACAGTGAAGGCCAAGCTGATGACCTTCACTGTAAAGTTTATCCATGCTATACCTTAGCAAAACACTTGGCTGCATTGTGTGTATGACCTACGGATCTGTGGAAGTTTGAACCTAGGAGTAATGACCTGGGGTATCTGGCAGAAGAAATTTCTAAGCAGCAAATCTTTCAAGATGTGGCATGGCTGCTTCTAACAGTCTATGATTAGACAATGAAGTAAAAAAAAAAAAATGACTTAAATTGGAGCGTTTATTTAAAAGGGAAGCAGAGCATAAAAGTTTGGAAAATTCACAACCTGGCCATGTGGCAGAGAACAAAAAAAAGCATTTTAAAAGAGAAATTCAAGTAAGGTGTAAAGCAACCACTTGCTAGAGAGATTAGCATGACTAAAAGGAGCGAAGTGCTAAAAGCCAAGGCAATGGGAGGAAGTTCTTGGAAGCACTACAGAGATCTTGGAGACAGCCCCTCCCATCCCAGGGCCAGAGGTCTAGAAGGAAAGAATGTTTTCAGGGCTCAAACACAGGGTTCTGTTGCTTGTGAAGACAGGACACTGCTCCCAGCATCTGGGCTGCTCTGGCTCCAGCCTGGCTCAAAGTACCCCCAAGTACAGCTCAAGCTGCTACTTTGGAGAGTGCAAAACCACCACAAGCCTTGGTGGTTTCCACGTGATGTTAAGTCTGTGGGCACACAGAACGTAAGTGTGAAGGAGGCTTGGCAGATTCTCCCCAGATTTCACAGGATGTATGGAAAAGCCTGGGTGCCCAGGTAGAAGTCTGCAACAGGGGCAGGCGCACACAGAGAAACTACTAAGGCAATGTCAAGGGGAAATGAGTTAGCGCCCACACAGAGTTCCCACAAGGGCACTGCCTAGTGGAGCTCTGGGAAGGGGGTCTACTGCCCTCCAGACCCCAAAATGATAGATTCACTGGCAGCTTGCATCCTGAGCCTAGAAAATCTGCAGGCACCCAACTCCAGCCCATGAGACCAGCCGCAGACGGTGTACCCTGCAAGGCCACAGGGGTGAAGCTCCCAATGCCTTGGGAGCCCAGCCCTTGCACCAGTGTGCCCAAGATATGGGAGATGGAGTCTAAGGGGGTTATTTTGGAGTTTCAATATTTAATGACTGCCCTGATGGGTTGAGACTTGCATGGGGCCTGTACCCCTTTTCTTCTGGCCAGTTTCTCCCTTTTAGAATGGAAATGTACACCCAATGCCAGTTCCACCATTGTCTTTTGGGAATAAATAACTTGTTTTTTATCTCACAGGCTCATATGTGGAAGGAACTTATCTCCAGGTGAGACTTTGGAATTGGAACCAGGGAATTGGGACTTT
This sequence comes from Colobus angolensis palliatus, assembly GCF_000951035.1. Lineage (NCBI taxonomy): Eukaryota > Metazoa > Chordata > Mammalia > Primates > Cercopithecidae > Colobus > Colobus angolensis. The sequence continues at coordinate 551,462 of NW_012121343.1, forward strand.
TGAGTTAATGCTGGAATGAGTTAAGATCTCAGGGGACTTTTGTGAAGGTGTGATTGTATTTTGAAATGTGAGAAGGACATGAGATTTGAGGGGCCAGGGAGGGAATGAAATGGGATTCCCAGTGTTACAGGTGGGGCCTGGCGGGAGGTGGTTGGATTGTGGAAGTGGATCACTCATGAATGGCCTAGCCCCATTCCTTTGGTGATGAGTGAGTTATTGCTCATTAAGTTCAAATGAGATCTAGTTGCTTAAAGGTTTGGGACCTCACCCCTCCCATTCTCCCACTCTCAACATGTGATATGCCTGCTCCCCTTTGCCCTCTGCAATGATTGTAAGCTTCCTGAGTCCTCATCAGAAGCAGATGCTGGCATCACACTTCCTGTACACCCTGCAGGACGCTGAGCCAATTAAACCTTTTTTCTTTATTAATTACCCAGTCTCAGGTATTCCTTTATTGCAGTGCCAATGGAAATACAATTTAACCCCTTTGTATTGCAGTTTTCTCAACTATAAGATTGACTCAATGATAGCCACCTCTCTTGGTTTTTTTGAGACATGAATATAAAGTGTCTGGTGCAGTACACTTTAGTGGAAAATAGTAGATGCTAAATAGCTGGAGTGATATCAGTATATCTCTTACAATGCCCACAAGTTATATTACCTGTTTGATCCAAATCTATTGTACCCTTGCTGACTTCCTAAAATAAAAAATAGGAGCAAATATTCACTTGACAATGATAATCATGTGATAGTTTGTCATGTTAAGAGATACAGAAAGCTCTTTGTGTATACTTTACACAAACATGAGCAAATGATATTAAATCACCAAATCTGTATTTCCCAAAGTAGAAGGAATTATTTTGTATGAGGTTTGTATTAAAATTCACATTCCCAGATCTCATTCTTACTGATTCAGAATTTCTTATAGGGGCCATGGAGCTAGAAATCTGGAATTTTTGGATAATTTTATGTTGGCTTTAATTTTTTCCAAGGTTTACATACTGCTGCTAAGTGAAGGTCATTCACTGAGCATGAGTAGTAAATTTATTTGAAAAGTTCCCAGTGCATAGAATTATTCTCTGACCACATATATGGGGGGTTCTTTTCTTTTGAAAAAGAAAATAAAATAGTCATGAGGAATAAAAATGTGTGGGAGCCTGAAGCTAACAAATCCAAAGTCAACATTGTTGTATTTGTTTATAAAAATCCTGGTTGAAATGCAATTATGTGGTACTTGGAGGTGCTTGTAATTCAATGGCTGAATGCCTTTCATTCTTGTGCCCACCACCAACCCAATGGGTCATTTTCCCTCAGTTCATGGTCCTTTCACATCATGAGTTCTTATATGCACATACCTTCAGGAACTATAGAATTATATATTCATTAACAAGGCTTATTTTCTGAGGCCAGCCCTTGACCATGAAATCCCTTCTGCTTGAAAGCTAGACCAGGAGATTGCTGTCCACATATAAATGGTTTTATGGTTCACATTTTTTTTCCCCAAAAGAACTAGGAAAGCTTACCAAGACAAGTCAATCAACAGGGGCTGTACTCTCTCACAGATCTTTTCATCACATTTCTGGAACAACAATTTTCCAGAGAGTGTTGCAAGGTAAAACAATCTCAGGGGATTATTGAAGCATTTTTTTGTTGAGCACTAGGGATCAGGGTCTTCCTCCTATGGACAGCCAAGCCAACTCAGTCAGCTCCTATGAGAAGACAAAAGGGAAAATATTACACCTGAATTGGGATTACCCTCTGCCGATGCCTCACACAAGCATACACATATCCACTACTGCTGAACACGGCATTCCTGAATGCCCTCTGGGGATTCGTGAAAAGCCTGGTCTTTTTATTCTCATTAACTGATACTTCAATTAAAATGATCAACTTACCTGTATTGCAGTCTAGATACTTCATGAGTTGTTGTTCTGACCCAAAATTTTAGCAGATACTAGCTGGCTGCTTATTAATCCCATTTCATCTTCTCCTCAGGCACAAAAATCAAGCGTATTCTCTAGCCTTACTTGCAAAGAGACATGGTTGTGAGCCTGAGTTCCAGCCAATGGAACTAAACAGAAGGGATGTGTGCCACTTCCAGAGCTGGCTCATAAACAGCCTTCCACACCATATACACTATGTTCTTTCTCTATCCAGTGGCTTGCATAATAGCTACGTAGGAAGCTATGTGTTAAAGATAATAAAGCGAAAAAAAAAAAAAAAAAAACACCAAGTTCTTGAATCACCACTTGAAGAACAGCCCACCAATCAAGAATACCTATTTTATATGTGCAAGAAATACACTCCTATAGTATTAAAGAATTGCAATTTTAGCTTTTTATGTGGTATGGTGGTTAGCACTACCCTAATACATAAACTTAGCACACGAGTGTATCATATGTTGGAAACAAACCAGTTACAGCCACCAGACATTGAGTCCTCCAAAACACACTTGCAACTCAACTGTACACAAAAAAAGTTTTACATAGTTCTCATATTAAGAACTATTTTTCTCATAGTTTACTTAATTATCACTGAGAAAGGAATTCAGTTTTAAAATAATGATAATCCTTGACAAGAGTTTACAAAACATTTGTACATTGTCCTCAGATAAAGATGACAGAAAACATTCTCATTTTCTCAGGAAAAAGAAAACTAAGAGGAGATGAAATGACATTTCCAAGATAACCCTGGTAAGTGAAGAAACTAGAAATCAGACCTTGGTCTTCTGACTCTAGATCAGACCAATGTTCTAGAATTCAGAACTTAGACTTTTGATTATTTCCCTCAAACTAACTTTTTCCTTTGCACTCTTGATGAAAACTCATAGCCACTTCTCATAGAGAGCAAAATCAGCTCAAGCCTGTTTGCCATAAGGCAAATATAGCACAAAACACTCCTATTTAGTGTCAGGGTCAATTGATAACTTGAATAGAAACCAGTGCATTGAGAATTTCTTGCCTCCCTCTAAAAGACTATAGGGTCCTATACCTGATTCTTATTTTCATTTTCGAGTTGCTAGTGTTGTCTTAAAAATCATCTGGTCTGATTTGAGGCTCCTGATTCCAGACTCTGACTCTCAAATCATATTGTACTTGCCTCAAGCTAACATCATGTATCTAAACCTATTTTGTTTCATTTAACCAGGTTTTCTCAGTTGAAATTACCCGATTTTGAATCTTTTCTTGTGTAAGAGGTCAGAACAAATGTAAGCAACCAAGTTTGTTTTGCTGAGATCCAGTAGAATGACCACAGCTGGATTTGTTCTGATTCTAGACTCAGAAGAACATTTCTGTCTGTCACTAATTTTTCACTTCCCTTAAAAACTTCTGCTGGCAAAGGATTAGATGTTAGTTTGTGTTGTTCCACAGGCATTTTTCTTTTAAGCTCAACAGATTTTCTCTCCATGAGATGCATTGACTTCTTAGTGGACTCCAGGATAATCCATCCCACTGGAACACCCAGTTTGCATCTCAGTGTGACAGCAGCCCTAGCACGCCAGCACCATCATGGTAATAACTTACAGCTGAGCTTGCTGCATTCTAGCCCTTTTAATGTGACTGTGTGTGTACAAGTATAAATACACCCAGAGATGAGGAAAATATGCTCAATTATTTTACTGCATTATTCTACAATGTACATCATGTCTCTCCAGGCATTGAAAATCGCCCAAGTAAACCACAAATAAGATAAATCCTGTGATCATCAAAATGAGGACACAATCCAAAATATGACTTTGGTTTGTGGTTGAATATGTTTGAGTGGAAGATTATTGTCTGTTTCATCTTGATTCTGTTTCTTTTATGTTATATTTAAATTAATTACACATGGAAATACTTCTACAATGAGATATGGTGATGATTTCCTAAGAACAAAGTGTGGTGGAAATCCCTGGATTTATCTGGGAAACATTTGATGTGAAATTACTTGAATTTTTATTTAGTTATAACTCTGAAATCTAACAACAACAACAAAATGCTGCATGTGACAATTCTCATTGTCAATCTTGTTTCTTCTTATTCAAAAAGAAGAAAAGAAAAGAATGAAAAAAACAAAAATCATTACTGTAATGATATAAAGGTCAATTAAAAAAATATATTGCAAGACCCAGGTAATTGGACCTGCCAATCATAGTTTCCTTTCTCATGTATTACATTATTTAGTGTCTATTAGGAATCCTTAACTCACAATATGTTATTTACCACATAAGAAAGGCATGAATAGTTTTTACTCCAAGTGGAATACAAGTTCCTATTTTATGCTGTGTAAACATAGTTTCTAAAAGCATTAGGTCCCACTTTGAAATGCCTATGTGAGCCATAGATGAGGTGAACACTTCATTTCTAAAAAGCACTGTGCTTTGTCTCTTTATCTTGCCCAGAAAAGATGTCCAGAGAACTAGCCTGGATACTCAATCACAAGGAAATAGCCAAAGTATTTCATTAATATACTTCCTTAGTTATCGTAAATAACAAAAAGACTAGAAAGAATTGCTAGGTTTAAACAGAACATAGGTGTACAATAATTAATTGTTGAATGAATGCATGGAGGGATGAATTGATGAATGATTGGATGAAAATAGATGGATTATTGCTGCTGGGTAGGTCCATGTCTGAGCCAATGTCAAATGTGATGATAGAGGTATGAGGAAATTTCCTATGGAGACATTGCTGAGGGGGAAGGGGCCCACTGTGATGGTTATCATCAGTATGGAGCTTTCACAAATCTAAATAAATTTCTTTCCATAAAAAGTATCTACTATTTTTCCTTATGTGACCCTTTACAACGACATTCTGGGAAAATAAAACTTCATAGAGGAAAGTGTTAACATGTTCTTCCATAAAAAAAAGTAAAAGTCTGAAGAAGGAATAAGATTTGGTGAGTGTCACCATCAGAAATATCCATGGTGACACAATGAGAGAACACGCTATACTTGTTAGGATGGTTATCTTAAAAAGAAAGAGAAAGAAAACAATAAGTGTTGGCGAAGGTGTGGAGGAATTTGAATTCATGTGCATTGCTGATGAAAATATAAATGATGTATGCACTTGAAAAAAGGGATGGTGATTCCTTAAAAACATTAAACCTATAATTACCATACAATCCAGGAATTCTATTTCTGGATATATACCCAAAAGAACTGAAAGCAAGGACTCAGATATTTATGCACTCGTGTTTACAGCAGCATAATTCACAACAGCTAAAAAGTAGAAGAAAGCTAAATGTCCATTAATAGATGAATGGGTAACAAAATGTGCTGTATAAATATAGGGAATATTATTCAGCCTGAAAAAGAAAAAAAACTTGACACACACTACAACCTGGGTGAATCTTGAGGACATTATTCTATGTGAAATAAGCCAGTCACACAAAAAGACAAATATTGCATGATTCTACTTGTACAAAATAACTAAAGTAGTCAAATTCAGAGACAGAAAGTAGAATGGTGGTTTCTAGGTGTTGGAAAGTGTGGGATAGGAAGGGAGGAATGTGGATTTAGTTTTTAGTGGGTATAGATCTTCACTTGGGAAAGAAAAAGTTCTAGAAAGGGATGGTGATGAGGGTTCACAACAACGTAAATGTACTTAATGCCACAAAACCATTCACTGAAAAGTTATGTGTATTTTACCATAATAAAAATAAATATTCATTAGAGCAAAAGCATAATTACACAATTAAATATTCTCCCAGCAGAAGTCCAGGAACTATGAATCAAAGGCTAAGATTTAATGACCTTTGTAAGAGTCACTGGATCTTTGCATTTTCTTCTTGTATTAACACTTTTTCTCTCTGACCTCACTTATTAATAATAACAGAAAAGAAACTTAAAATTCTAATGTCTTGTTTGTTGATCTTTAGGAGGAAGAAAACTACCAGACTTTCTTTAACTCTGAAGCAAGCAAAAAAAGGCAGAAAATGCTAAAGGAATTCATAATTATTATTATAGACAAAAAGGAAAAGAAAACTAGGACTAGAATACTATGACAAGAACGAAACAGTACTGGATGACATCATGTTTTATATGACTTTCCAATAACAGTTCAGATAGAGCCTACAAGAGACCAAAACCTCACCATCAAAAGAAACAGAAGCAGAAAGAATAAAAAGGGCACCGAGGAAGCACCACATAAAGCTGAGATACGGCAGATCACCAGCTCTTTGCTGTATCTCGATTGTGTCATTCTTCTACATTGAATTCTACTTAGAAGTGTTTGTGCTGATCTTGCCTACTAGGCTTGGAATTCTCTCAGTTGGCATGTAGTAGTCATTCAATAAACATATGCTGAGGAAATGCATGATGAATAAATAAATATGTGAATATGCTAACATCAGTTGGAATTCAATTCAATCCATAAAACCTTTCAAGTGCCTATGACGTGCAGTGAATGTTCTTCTCCAGGAATTGCAGTGTATCAGGCAAGCCAAATACATAAATAATTAATAGTAGTGGACTCTGATAAATGTATAATAGAGTTGAAAAGAAGTTAAGAAAAATGAAGACCACAGAAAGGCTTTTCAGAGGAGGTTAGATTTTAACAAGCCTTTGAAAAAGGGGAAGATTCTGGAAGGTAGCGAAGAAGCAATTAGAATCCCAGAAAGAAGGGAAGACCAGTGTGCTCTAGGACACAGAAGCAGGAAATATACAAGCTGTCATTGGAGAACAGCAAATACCGTTTCTAGTCTCAAAGAATTAAGAATGTATTAGTGAAGGTCTTTCGGGAGTTTGGGGAAAATTGTAAAAGTTGAGTTGGAAGCCTGAGAAGCTGTATGTTATTTTTCACATAATGGGAGACTACTGGAAAGTTTTGGGTAGGAAATAAACTTAGTTCCTGTGATGGTTAATACTGAGTGTCAACTTGATTGGATTGAATGATGCAAAGTATTGTTCCTGGGTGTGTCTGTGAAGGAGTTGCCAAAGGAGATTAACATTTAAGTCACTGGACTGGAAAAGGCAGACCCACCTTCAACCTGGGTGGGCACAATCTAATCAGCTGCCAGTGTGGCCAGAATAAAGCAGGCCGAAGACTGTGAAATCACCAGACTGACTTAGCCTCCCAGCCTACATCTTTCTCACATGATGGATGCTTCCTACCCTCAAACATTGGATTCCAAGTTTTCAGCTTTGGACTCTGACTGGCTTCCTTGCTCCTCAGCTTGCAGATGGCCTATTGTGGGACCTCGTGAGCATGGGAGTTAAAACTCCTGAATAAACTCCCCTTTATATATACATCTATCCTATTCATTCTGTCCCTCTAGAGAACCCTGACTAACATAGTCCCTTTAGGTTTAAAAAGGATAACCCTGGAAGCAATGTGGATTATGAAGCTGCAAGAGGGAGTAATGAGAGTGATCCTGAACAATAAGGAGGATATTTCAAACAGCCAGGATAAGCATCAAGGACCCAACTAGGGTGACGGCAATGGAAATGGGGATGCACATGAGAGACTCCTACAATTCTATCTTCTGAATGGTTTGGGAACTTTGGGCAATGGAAATATAATGGGCATGAATACCTTTGTGAGGTAAGATGGAAGACAATGCATGCAAAGGAAAGTGGTTGAAATAATATTTTTTACTATGTAACAATTTCATCCTTAGAAAATTCCTTTCATGTAGCCCCCTACAGTGTTCTGCTGAGGTTTTTTTTTTTCACATTACATGGTTTCTGCACTGATCTTACTTGAGCAATTGTAAGTTTATCAGCACAGTCTTTCTTGGAGAGCATAATCCATCTGTACTGATCAAAAATAGCTGTGGTCCCTAATTTCAGCCCTGAGCACTGTGAACATTATCATAAGCTGGGACAGGACCTGAGATGCTGAGTGGACATTGACACAGGCTTATAGGAGGAACAACTGACAAAAAATGGGAACAGTTCACCTAGAAATGGAGGGAGGTTTGGAGAAAAGAGTCCCAACAAATGAGCCAGAAGAATCTTGGTTTTTCCTTTATTTTAGCTGAACCTCATTTTCCTTGCCTGTAAACAATTAATTTCCCTTACTTCAGAGGGCATTTCAAACACGATTTTTAAGTGGTCCATAAAATTAAAAATAAGAAAGAAATAAGGGTTATTTTTATTTTATTGGAAGGGTCATGAGGGTTTCTGAATGCTCTCTGTGTGGAAGAAATGAGAGACATTTTCATATCCTCTTGGAAGGCTCTGGTAGGATCAGAAGCTTTGTGCTCAACAAGGGAACAAGTTTGGTACAATGGGAAATGCTGTGAAGATACAGTAGCTTGTTTTAGGCTATGGAGAGTGGTCTGTTGTGTCTCTAGGAAAGCATGCCAGTCTAGTGGTTGGTGAGATTAAAGCATGAAATGGGGAAATGGAGTATGTGTTTCTTAGATCCCACATTCTATAAGTCTAAGAAAAGTTTCTCTCTCATTATGACTGAACAATTTTAGATGGCACTTTAAAATGCAGTGCCAACACAAACTAAAAAGTAGTGTGAACACAACTATTTTCTTAACAGCAAAACAAAGAAACAAACTTCTCTGTGAGAAGCTGGAAGAAAAGCAAAGAAGTCTAGTTTCCTGGCGATTCTTCAATCTGGAGAATTTGAATGTGACTCTGTTGGAAAAAACTCTCAAACCATTTTTCCTCTGCTTTCTTACCAAAAGAACAACCATCAACACAGAAGACATCTGTGACCACAGAATATGTGGTGATTTCTCCCCACCAGCAAGAAAGCAATCAGTTCTGCAGTAGATACCAGCTGGGTGTCTTCCAATGCAGTTCTCACCCTACCTACTTAGAGATATTGTCAGATCCCACAGGTTGAGGGCTCAGTCCCCAAAACTGCCTCCTGCCTTCAGACACTTCAGTCACAAGTTTGGGCCTCCAGAACCTCTGACTGGCTACAAGTTGGGGTTCCTGTGACCCCTCTTTGGGTTCAACTAACTTGCTAGAGCAACTCACAAAACTCAAGGTAACATTTGTTTTATGTTTATTGCTTTATTATAAAGGATATCACAAAGGATACAGATGAAGAAATGCATAAGGTAAGGTATGGGGGAAGGGGTACAGAGCTTTTATGTCCTTCCTGGGTCTGTTCTCACACTGCTAATAAAGACATACCTACCTGAGACTGGGTAATTTGTGTAAAGAAAGAGTTTTAAAGGACTCACAGTTTCATGTGGCTGGGGAGGCCTCACAATCATAATGAAAGGCAAAGGAGGAGCAAAGTCATGTGCAGGCAAGAGAGTGTGTGGGGGGGAACTGCCCTTTATAAAGCCATCAGATCTCATGAGACTTACTCACTATCATGAGAACAACATGGGAAAAACCCACCCCCATGACTCAATTACCTTCCAGCAGTCCCTCCCATGACATGTGGGGATTATGGGAGCTACAGTTCAAGATGAGATTTGGGCGGGGACGCAGCCAAACCCCGTATCACTGGGTGTGCCACCCTCTAGGAACCTCCACGAACTCAGCTCTCCAGAAGCTCTCTGAACCCCGTCCTTTAGGCCTTTTACAAAGATTTTATTTGTTGTCCATAATTGACAACCATGTAGAAATGTGATTGGACAAAAAGGGTATGATCTAAACCCAGTGAGGCCTGTGTGTTCAGCTTCTTCTTGGTCCCTCTGTGCAGCATGCCTTTCTCTGGGGTATGGGCCAGGATTCTCTTTGGAATGGTAGACTCAGATGTAATGATGACAGTCAGATAGAGTCCTGCCTTGGGCAGGTGAAAGGAGGGCAGAAGAAGGTCAGAGAAAGACATGCTGTTTCCTGAGACCGTCTTCTGAAGGCTAAAGGACCACAACATTATAACCAGGCATGTGGAAGTTACAAGCCAGTAACCATGAATAAAAATCTATAAAATATCACATAATCACTTCCTGATGAATGAGAGAGTAAACAAAGAGGATAGAGATCATTTCTCCTACTACTTTCTACAAGAGTTTTCTCTAGGAAATGCTACATTTTTATGCCATATCACAGATTTAATGGAAAAACAAGGTGCAGTAGGTATGGTCTGGCTTTGGAATCTGTACTCCCTCTCACTGGATGTGAGGCCCTGAGCAACTTCTGTAAACTCTTTAAGGCCAAGTGTACTCAACTGTAAAAATCAGGTAATAATTCATAACCTTTATACCTAGTATTAATGTGGCAAAGTGGGGAAGTGTCCAGATTTGAGTCTTAGTGGGATATATAACTCATAATGTCTAGCAGATAGTTGGCCCAGCCTTCCATAAACACCTTGAAGTAGAGGCTGAGGAGCTGTCTATGAGAGAATCCAAGCTCAGTTCACCACTGAACTGATATACATGGACATGTCTTATAAGCTGTCGAGTTTTGTGCAATCAAAGCCAAGAATAGGCTGGGCCCAGTGACGTACACCTGTAATCTCAGCACTTTGGGAGGCTGAGGTGAGCAGATCACTTGAGCCCAGAAGTTTGAGACCAGCCTGGGCAACAGGGCAAAACTCCGTCTTTACGAAAAAATACACACACAACAAAAAATTAGCTGGGCATGGTGGTGTGCTACTCAGGAGGCTGAGGTGGGAGGATTGCTTGAACCAGGGAGGTTGAGGCTGCAGTGATCATGCCACTGCACTGCAGCCTAGGCAACAGAGTGAGAACATTTCAAAAAAAAAAACAAGATTATTTATTGGGAATAAAAGACTCATGTTAAGTGAAATTGGAACCAATGAAAACAGTACAACAAGAACAACAAAAATAAATAAACAGAATACAAATATAATAGAACAAAACCTCCATTTGTGGAATAGATGAATGAGATATGAACCACAAAAATCTATTTGTAGTAGCAATTATTAATAAGAGGCTCCTAGGGGGAACGTGACCTTAAGCAGTAACAGAACAAAGGGTTATGAGTCAGTCCATTCACAACACTCAGACTTCTGAATGATGTCTGCCATTCACAGTGTCTCCTGACTCGACAAGAGGAGTGGTGAGAGGGATGAAACTGAAATAATAATTTCTTTTAAAACCCTAGCATAGATCTGGCTGCAGCCATGCTATGTGATATTTTCCAAACACTCTAAGCAACAGGGGAGAAATGTTTTGTTTCACTTTGCCACACGGGTGGCCATGTAGGTTTATCACCACCAGGACTCCAAGGAATCAGTTTGGGAGCTCCTAGTTGAAGAGTATGGGAGAGCACATTCAGTGCATCCTGGAGGTTCCCTGGCAGGTTCCCAGGAGCCAGGATGCTCCACAAGGGAGCATGATACCAAGAGGGCGCCCAGCAGAAGGACCTGGTAGAAGACTGGAGTGCTAGGAAGGGTAATGTTCATGGTAGAACAAGGCAATATCCTGTACCAGAGTGAAGAAGTCTCTGCTTAACGAAAATATTCTTTCAAACCCTGAAAGCATAATAGTCAGTAATTAGAAACCAAAAAAGAAAAAGGTATGTATCAGGGATGAAAAGCCACAAAATGTTTGCCCATCACTTCTTAAAGAATTTTTAAGATGTTACCAATGTATGCAGAAGTTGACTGACAGACTAGGTGTCCTTTCATAATGCAGTGCTCCAAAAGAAGTCGGCCTGATCACAGAAACGACAGAAACAGAATAGCTAACACACTAAGAAACCCCAGGGTTTCCAGTTCTTCTGTTTTCTGTGACCTTCAAGTTTAACTTCAAATCTCAGATTTATGTGAATTTTAAAATAGATTCATGAGTTTCATTTTAAGTCACTGTGATTTCCATGGGTTTCTTAAAAAGACATTAGCAACAAATCACTCAGGGCTCATTTCAATTACACCCCAGTCTTTTGATACTTCTGGAACCTAAAGAAGCAAGAAAAGTTTGGGGAAATTTGTTTTAATGTATTTATATTTTTTTCCTATGGATACAAAATGCGCCGGGGGAAAGGATTCAGGTTCACGCTTGTATGACAATGGTTGTAAAGAACTCTAGCTCTGATTATAGTAAAGGGGGAGATTAACAGGTTGATAAGACTTCACTGATCAAACGCATACTTTAGTATTTAGTTTAAGAATCTGAAGTGAACTCCAGATGTGTTTATGTGAGCCAGGCACCCTGGTAACCAGACTGTGAAATAAACCTGCTTAGGCAATGTCTAGGTGAGGGTAAAATAACTGGTTGACTCGGGAATTTCAATGATCAGACAAGACATTGTAAAATAGAAAAGCCATCAATTCATTGCTAAATTTAGCTAGCCAGTTTGGTCAGAAAGATCATTTTGTTAGACCTGACCTTTGAATTATGAAATATCTAATAAGAAAAATTGTGATATAATAAAATATTAAACTTCTTGGGTAGCCAGAGAACTGCGTACAATGCAGACACAGTTTTGAAACAGAAAATGTAAAATAAATAGCAATCTCTAAGAACAGCATCAACAATTTCAGCAATTGCTAGGGAAGTAAACTAAATGAAAATATTTACAAAAATTATTTAGGTAAGATCCAGAAAATATTTTGTAGCACTCCTCGATTAAAATAGCATTCTATCACATAGGACCAACAAGAGAATGCATTTTTATAACCCTGGATATCTCTCCCAGTCCTACTTTTGGAAATGTAATGGATGGAAAGAAGGTAGGCACTGCAGTAAAAGGAAACTCCATTTAATTGACTCTCCATTCATTTACAAGGAAACTCTACTCCTTGAGTAACATGCAGTGTTGGGTATGCTGGATGCTAGAGATCAGAGGCTGGCTCTGACACATCTACTCCTCATGTCTCCTACCATCTATGCAGCTACATGCTTAACAAGACGGGTAGTGTTTGTTCCTAAAACTATTACAGCTACTTTTAAGGGGATGAAATATGAGGAAAATAAAAGTATTTCAGAAAAATTGTCATTTATCTGAAAACTAAGTTGAATGCTTAGTAAAATCTCAGTAAAAATGAGTACTAAGAATGCTGTAACATTAAGTTTGAGGAAGAAAATTGTAAGGTGTCCTGTTTTAAATTGTCCTGCAAGTGTGTTTAAATTGTCATTCATCTTTAAATAAGCCAAATCTGGAAAAGGTATGTAATGACTTATGGGCTTGATCTACACAATAAATATAATATTCTAACTGATGATGCCAAATTCCAATAAGTGCAATAAAAGAGCTTTGATTGATGCCACATAAGAACTCAAACTGTATTGACTGATTGGCAGAAACTCTACAAGTATATAGTTCACATTAAAATAAAATGTGTAAGATATAGGAATACATTGCATGATATTGTGTATATATGTGTATGTATTACTGTATGAATCATATTGTATGATTCCCTGCTTTAATTGAAATTTTTGCTTAACTGGCCAAATACTTAGGGAAGTCATTTTCAATAAGAGGACTTCTACAGAATAATCATGTACCCTTTTAAACTATCAGCCTAAAATGATAGAAATTCAAGAAACCCTTGATATATAAGACCATTTATATCACTCAAGTGAATTTTTTCCACTTAAAGGAAAAACTAGAAGTTGCTTCACCCTGCCTTTTTCCAACATAGAGTGGAACTTTGTATAAAAGTACAAAATGAAACAAGTAAAAAATTCTGAGAAATTGCAAGATCAAAAAGAAAATGTGAACACAATGCAATTGAACAAACTGAAGTACAGTATAATTGAGTAGACAGGAGTGAGCTCAGAATCAAAAGACAGTTTGGGTATCAAATATCCTGGCTGTGATTTTGAACAAATAAATGACCTTCTCTGTCTTACTTTCCTCTTCTGTTAAATAGTAAATGAAAAAAATACCTAATCTATAAAGATATTTTAAGTATTAAATAAAATACTATGCTCAAGGTGCATAACAAAATACATAACACATATATGGTATTGAATAAATGCTATCATTAGCAATTTAAAAAAACATTTGTTAACATAGTGCTAGTAGCTACTTATATGTTGTGCTGTTAAAATCTTCTTTTCAGTTATGAAAACTTTTCCCAAGTAGATGAAGAGTTATTTCTCTGTTCTAAAAATATACCAGACTCACACAATACAATGTACTTATTTTATGTATAAAAATAACATTTGTCTTCATACAGTGCGTGTTTATGTGTATCTATGTGTATACATAAGGATAAAGTAGAATTAAAATTGATTATAAATGTATATCATATGATTCCTTATGTAACACATATTTTATATTAGATTTAAATGTATATACATATATGTGTGTATACATAATACATATACATATATATAGTGAGTGTTTGTATGTGCAGTTTTTTCTGCTGGCCTTAAACCACCAAATGTATTTTGCCTAAGATGATGCAGTCTTTAAAGAATACTGCATAGCTACTCATTCACAGATGCATCTGTCTCTGAAATGGGATGTACAAAGAGCCTAGAAGCCACTCAAATCAGGGTCTTATAAAAACTTTATCCCCTTAGAACCAATAAAAGAAAACAACGAAAGATGAAGGAACACAAAATGCATTTTTCCCCTAAGATGAAAACAAATCTAATTTTGTTCTTATTTTATGGAATTACTGTGTCTTCCAAAAATTGATGAAACTCTGTATCCAATTTTTAAATGCAGATTGAATAATTTATATAGAAAGTTATTAAAATAAATTAGCACAATGGTTATGCTATAATCCTTTTGTAAAAAGTACATATATGTATATAAGTTTGTGTATGTATATATAAAGGTAAATATAGAGTTATACATACTGGAGATTCGGTATTTTAAGGAGCAGAGGTTAGTCAAGGACATGAGAAAATGAGGAGAGAAATTATTGCATTTATTAATATATTTTATATTACTTAGTATAGTAGAGTAGATACATATTTTTCTTATCTAATTTTAAAAATCCAATGTAATAAAACGAGTAGAATAGAATCCAGGTTGTTCTCTACAATGATTGACATGGGTAAACTAATTTCACATTCTCAGGTGGCAGAAAAAAAAAACTGATATTCCTACTTAAATAATTCTAGGGTGTTCTATTGCAGTAATGATACCCTAGGCATTTTATACCAAATCTCCCATTGAAAATATGAACAAGATTAAAAATCTCTTTGAAGGCAATGGAGAAGTAACCTTTCCATGAAGAATTACAATGCCAAGATCCAAGAAAAGAAGAAAATCTAGAAAGTTGAACCCAGCATTTCAGGTTGCTTTTCTTCTGGGTTTCTTCCAGTTTCTAATAAGATAGTTAAGAAGCCAACTTGTTGATCTGCGTAACCAAACCCTTACAGATCTAGAGAGATAAAAATTAGAATTTGGGCCTTGGCAATGTAGGTAATGGGTCCGTGGAAAACTCTCCAAGTTTTCAATTAGGATTCTGAAGGGCCACATACCCCTAGAAGCAAGGTAAGCCAGAAATAAAACAATCCTAGCAAAGTCTGAAACTTATCTTGGCATCATCTCAATTTTTGATTGGACTAATGTGATCTGGGATGGCTAGTTCCTCTGTCAAAAAAATATATATATTTTTTTATTTCCAGATGCAAATGTAATTCTTTTCAGAAGGAAGATACCATTAACAAGAGTCAATTTATCTTTTCAATTTTTCATATACAATGTCCAGCATTCAATCAAAACTACTCAGTATATGAGAAGACAGGACAGTGCAATTGAAAATCCAGAGAAAAAGACCCTGTAGGAACAAACCTACAAGGATTCTAATAAATAGAGATAACAGACACAAACTTTAAAATAGTTGTGCTTAATATGTTCAAGAATAGTAAAGAGTTAGAATTTCAGTGGAGAATTAAAAACTATTGAATAAAAAGATTCCCTGTAAAATAAATTGCTTTCTATATTATGTAATTTTGTATGACTTTCAGAACCTTTGAATTAATCATATCAGTAGCTAAGACACCAATTAACCCAAACTTAATGACCTTATAATGTTTCTCATCACAGTATCTGTTTTCCTAGACATTTTAAAATTTGGAGGATCAAAAATTTATTTAACAATATCAATTTCATAGTTTCCAAAGATTATGGTTCCTTCTGATCACATTATAGTTTGGAAACACTGTTTTACTCTTTTTGATAAGTGACTCATTTCATCCAATTTTTGGTCTCTCCCTTCTTATTCCCACATAATTTTCAACTTGATTCCCTTCCTATTGAAAATGTCTTCTAACAATTTCCTAATTATAAGTATTATGAATATAGATGAATAGCTACAGAAAACGAGCTATATAATGTCTGCACTACAGATAATATACCATTAAACCATAAAAACTGAGAATTTAATGACAGAATAAGAGTTGAAAGGCATAAAATTACATGAAAATAAATTAAAAATTAAAATCAAGCGTATTGTTTCTTTTATTTAGAGAACAGCAGCTGCTTCTGCGTTATTTTTATTTGAAAAGTTTTATTCTGTATTGATATCTCAGCTTTCTCTATATATGTATGCATGCATACACATTCATCATATTTACAAACCATGGAATATATAGAAAACAGCAGGCCAAATTGACATAAATTTTGTGTTCTAAAATATCTCCCTTGGCCCAAAATTAAAAATGGAGAATTTCATCCAAGAAAAACAAATTCTAAAATTATGAAGTTATGACATGTTTGAAAGTACAAGTTTTCCTTTTTGAAACAACTTAAATGGGTACACTTTAGTCATAATCATAGTAGAAAGAAAGCAACCTTTGATAAGAATTACATGTTAAAAGGTTGACCCGCAGAATTCTGCTGTTTCTTGATGCTGTAGCTTATAGCATACCAGTGCTGCCGCTGAGAAAAACTTTTAAAGCCCTCAAAATACAAAACATCTGTTTGTAGACATCAGCATGCTACTGTGACAAAAAAGGACTGAAGGACAGAGTATACACCAAAGGAAAGCTCGTTGAAGTGAGCTCAAATTCTGCCTGTTGATATATCCTACAGCACTTTTGAGCCCTGGCATGAGATGATGGCCTAGAAAGGAAGGCAAAGTTTGGTTGCTAAGAAATGGGAGTGCTTTAGGCAGTCTCATGAGCATGGGAAGACAAAACTTGAAGTTTAAAGCTGCCAAAGCAGCCAGATATTAAGGATCCGAAATGTAGGACAGACAGGCTGAGCATGGTGGCTCACGGCTGTAATTCCAGCACTTTGGGAGTCCAAGCTGGACAGATCACTTAAGACCAGAAGTTTGAGCCCAGCCTGGGCAACATGGTGAAACCCCATCTCTGCTAAAATTACAAAACTTAGCCAGGTGTGGTGGCACAAGCCTATAATCCCAGCTGCATGGGAGGCTGAGGCACAAAAATTGCTTGAACTTGTGAGACACAGGTTGCAGTGAGCCAAGATAGCACCACTCCACCACTCCAGCCTGGGTAACAGAGCAAGACTCTATCTCAAAAAAAAAAAAAAAAAAAAAAGAGGATAGTATTGAGGTATAGAGAACTAAGACAAATACACTAATATTTGGAACTCATTTTCTTCTTGAGTCACTTGCTTAATCTAAGAAAGACAACAGGCTAAAATGTCAAGATTAAGATGGCTGAAAGGCATAAGAAAACATTATCCCTTTTTGCTAGGGAGCAAAAATTAGAGTTTATGACATGCAAAGTTGGAAAGGGCTTAGGAAGTTCCAGGCTGTGAGTTGAATCCACTGAAGGTGGATGAGTGGAAGAAAACCAGAAGTAGAATGATCCTCACAAAGATTGCAAACCAGCTTTGAGTCAGGACAGTCTGAAACTTAGATTGAGTTGATCTAACTTTCTGCTGTCTGCCAGAAGAAAGAATGAATCCGCTCTGGAGGAAGATGACATTATTCAAAGCCTCTACAATTTTTCATCATAATATTCAATATTTAATGAGAATTACCAGCATACCGAGAAATAAGATGAAGAGAAAATAGAAACAACACAAACAAATCCAAAGGAGACTTAGATATTGATATAATCAGAATGTATTTTTAAATAAGTTATACATTTCAGAAAATAGAGAATAATGTGACATACCTCAGGAAAGAACTTTAATATAAGAAAAAGAATTTAATGGATGTTAAAGAAATGAAAAACATGGTAACAGCAACAGGAACTCAATACAGTTGGCCCACCATATCCATGAATTCTGCATCATGAATTCAACCAACCATAGATCAAAAATACTTGAAAAAATAAAATAAAAAATAACAATACAACAACAAACATAATCCAAATAAAATATGCAGCATATCGACTATTTATGTGGCATTTACATTTTATTAGGTATTATAAGTAATCAAGAGATAATTTAAAGTATGCAAGAGGATGTGCATAGTCTATATGCAAATACTGTGCCATTTTATATAAGGAACTTAAACATCTGTGGATTTTGGTATCCACAGGAGGTCCTGTAAGCAATTTCCTGTGGATACTTAGGGATGACTGTACATGGTTATAAAAGGAAATTGATCAGAGTTAAAGAGAGATTTAGTGAGCTGAAGAAAGTCAGTAGAAAATATCTAGACTGAAGCATGCAAATAAAATATATGGAAAGTACAGAAAATAGCATTAGAGATATAGAGAACCTTATGCAAAGGGTGAATATGAAGGAACTTGGAGACACAGAAGGGAAAGAGAAAGACAACAAGTTAGAAGCAGTAGTCAAGTGTGGTGGCTGAAAATTTCCAAACAGGTAGAAAACATCAAATCCTAGATTTTTTTTTTTTCTTTTTCTTTTTTTATTATACTTTATGTTCTAGGGTACATGTGCACAACGAGGTTTCTTACATATGTACACATGTGCCATGTTGGTGTGCTGCACCCATTAAGTCATCATTTATATTAGGTATATCACCTAATGCTATCCCTCCCTGCTACCCTCACCCCACAACAGGCCCTGGTGTGTGATATTCCCTTTCCTGTGTCCAAGTATTCTCGTTGTTCAGTTCCCACCTATGAGTGAGAACGTGCAGTGTTTGGTTTGCTGTTCTTGCGATAGTTTGCTGAGAATGATGGTTTCCAGCTGCATCCATGTCCCTACAAAAGACATGAACTCATCCTTTTTTATGGCTGCATAGTATTCCATGGTGTATATATGCCACATTTTCTGAATCCAATCTGTCATTGATGGACATTTGGGTTAGTTCCAAGTCTTTGCTATTGTGAATAGTGCCACAATAAACATACGTGTGCATGTGTCTTTATAGCAGCATGATTTATAATCTTCTGGGTATATACCCAGTAATGTGATGGCTGGGTCAAATGTTATTTCTTGTTCTAGATCCCTGAGGAATCGTCACACTGTCTTCCACAGTGGTTGAACTAGTTTACAGTCCCACCAACAGTGTAAAAGTGTTCCTATTTCTCCACATCCTCTCCAGCACCTGTTGTTTCCTGACTTTTTAATGATTGCCATTCTAACTGGTGTGAGATGGTATCTCATTGTGGTTTTGATTTGCATTTCTCTGATGGCGAGTGATGATGAGCATTTTTTCATGTGTCTGTTGGCTGTATGAATGTCTTCTTTTGAGAAATGTGTGTTCATATCCTTTGCCCACTTTTTGATGGGGTTGCTTGTTTTTATCTTGTACATTTGTTTGAGTTCTTTGTATGTTCTGGATATTAGCCGTTTGTCAGATAAGTAGATTGCAAAAATTTTCTCCCATTCTGTAGGTTGTCTGTTCACTCTGATGGTAGTTTCTTTTGCTGTGCAGTAGCTCTTTAGTTTAATTAGGTCCCATTTTTCCATTTTGGCTTTGCTGCCATTGCTTTTGGTGTTTTAGACATGAAGTCCTTGCCCATGCCTATGTTCTGAATGGTATTGCCTAGGTTTTCCTCTAGGGTTTTCATGATTTTAGGTCTAACATTTAAGTCTTTAATCCATCTTGAATTAATTTTTGTATAAGGCATAATGAAGGGATCCAGTTTCAACTTTCTACTTATGGCTAGCCAGTTTTCCCAGCACCATTTATTAAACAGGGAATCCTTTCCCCATTGTTTTTTTTTGGTCTGATTTGTCAAAGATCAGATGGTTGTAGATTTGTGATATTATTTCTAAGGGCTCTGTTCTGTTCCATTGGTCTATCTCTCTGTTTTGGCCACTGTGGCCTTGTAGTATAGTTTGAAGTCAGGTCATGTGATGCCTCGAGCTTTTTTCTCTTGGCTTGGGATTGTCTTGGCAATGTGGGCTCTTTTTCGGTTCCATATGAAATTTAAAGTATTTTTTCCAATTCTGTGAAGAAAATCATTG